>NC_135200.1:3215000-3518030 GCF_050948175.1 Xylocopa sonorina
CATCTCGACTGTATCTATAAAAACAGCGAGTTTTATGGATCGGAGACTAAATTTTCCTTATCGACGCGGAAATGTAGGTCTGCTGGATGAAGTCGTGTACAAATATCAGGAGAAAAGATGGAAGTAGAAAGATGCGATGATTCAACGAATTTATGAAGATCGTAAATGATATCGGCGCTCCTAACGAATGATCATTAAAGTAATGTTCGTTGTTTACCGAATATCGAGGAGTAACAGTTCTTGGAGTCGTAGCAGCAGTATCGACGATTAAACATCGCGTACGGAGCCATTATTAGGTGGGATCTGAAGTAGTGGCGTAAGTTGGAATAGTCCTGATAGGGCGACAACGGGAAACCGTTGTAGGGGTGGTAAAAGTATGAGTACGATGGAAAATTATTCATAGCTGCTCGTTGAAGCATTCTCAGGTCCGTTTGGTGTAACGAGTCCCAGTTCTCCACTCGATGGAGATTCGAGGTAAAAAACGGATTGTTTTTCAATGGAGAGTTCATCGTTCCGACATCGTAGATCGTGCCCTCAATTTAATATCCTTCGTATCATTGCTATTGGTCTATCCGTCGAGATGTATACGAGGTATACATGTACATATTACGTAATGGTCGTGTAGGTATCACAAGTTCTTCGTTAAGCTCAATTTTTTCATTGATTGTCTTGGGGTAGCTTGGATATCGTTGCACCTTTCCACTGTGATTGTACTTGCATCGGATACGTTCGTCTTCGTTCTTCTGGTCGTTAATTAAATATATGATTCCCTCGTATAAAATAGGTTGGCACACGAACGTAAATCTTCCAAACGATCTTGAATTTTAATTCGAATAGAAAAGTTATACTAAACGATACTTTAATTAGGAATTTCACTTTATTATGTTTATAAAACTGGGATATTTTTATCAAATTTACGTTAATTTGCGCGTAGACAGGTTATTTTAATAGCAACGACCGCGTACTTCACCGGAAATTTATCGTCTGCTTTATTCCGACGACGAGTATACGAGCGAAGGTTTCCAGTAGAATAGTACATCACTGGTCAGACGCGCCGAAATGACTCGATCTTCATTCACGCGCGTGCCATTTCGTCGTGAGCATCAGCAACACCGATACGAAATTCGATACCATCGAGCATAATCATTACAAACGTTTACCAAATATCTAAACCGCAATAGAAAAAAAATAAAAAGATGTTAATTAAGTTCGAATAGAAAAAACGACGTTGCACAATGTTTAATATCGTCGGGGCATATCGCAACAAGTCGTTTGTATCACGTTTGCGAGGGTGATTGGAAACTGATCGATTAACAATCGTTCGTTTAACAGGTGGAGGCATTATTAAACGCGGTCCATAATCGTCTCGATTTTCCCAGCGTCGCGCGAACGAAACGGTATCACTTCTCGCGACTAGGCCACGTTCGCGAAGAATCATCGGCCGATCTTTCCATATTGTTACATTCATAACCACCGCTCGGCGTCCCGGCCGGCGCACTGTTGTCACCGCGTAATTGCGTCGCACGCTCCTCCGAGTATGACGTTGCTCGCTCGTCGCCCCTGGAGCGAAAGATCAATGATTCCCCGAGACGCGGCTCGCACCGCTCGATCCCGGAACAACCGCGGCTCGCGAACCCAGCTCATTCATCCTCCTCGTCTCGAATCTACACGTCCTTCTACTAATCGAAGGGCTCCTCTCTTCCTTGCTGTTCCCCCGTGTTCCCCGATACTGCGCGCGTTCCCTCTCACACGTCACCCTCGTTCGCAGGTCGACGTCGTTTTCGACACGACCACGATCCAGGTTCACCGTCGTTACCATCGATCCCGCTTCCCGCCAACAGCAGTCTCTGACCTTTAATAGCCGGTAGGTCGAGGGTCATTGGTATCGGTCGCTGGCTGTACGAAAAATCGATGCAGCCCACCCGCACAGCTGCCCGCCTCTATCCTTTTTCGCAGCGGTTAATTAGCTTCTACCTCGTCTGTTTGTTTTCCTTCCGTTTCCGTGGACGATCCTGGATGCCCGTGGACGCGTGGACGGCCGCCTCACGTGCTCGCACGAGTTCAGACGAACCCGAACTAGCACCGTCCGTGCACGTCCGGGGAACCGCGTGGGTTGATATTCAACCCTGCACCAGAGCCGGCTCACCCCCTCCCTTTCATGGACTTACCTTCCCTCCTCGTTCTACACCGACGTCTCTACTACCCCCACGTTGGGGCCACATCCTTCCTAACCGATCACACTCGAAACGCCGCGCTGAAGACGCAATAACGGGGCAAGTGCCTCCTCCATTCGGAGGATCGCGCGTAGTCGGCCGTTACTAGGGTGGACTCGACGGTGCATCGGAACTTCCAGGAAGGGGGATTGCGTAGGTTACGCGGAATCTTTCCTAGTTATGTACGTTGTAGGTGTTGAGGGTGAATGGGGATGGTTGGGTTTCGAGGGGGATGGAGGTTTAAGGTCGCTCTCTATGCGATCCCTATATTGGTCCACGATTATTGATTTACGATTGATGCGGTATTTGTTTTTCAGAAGAAAGAGATAAATTAGAATATAATGATGTTCACGTTAAAGATAGAGGGACCAGTCGTGATTGATGGGAAATAGGAAGTGATGTAAGAGGTGTATTGATCTATCATCTCGTAACCAGAATTTCGTTCTTCTCTTTGCGAGGGAAGAGAAATTAATTGTTACGGATACGAGATGGCATTACGTAACAGAAAATGTAGATGAATCGTGTGGTTAATTTGTCCGCAGAATTATTATTGTTAAGCGTCTTTATCAACCATTTTTCTCGCGTCTGAATCTCATTTAGTACCAAATGATACGTATAACGAGGCCAGGAAAGCAAATTTAAAGTTTTCTTAGACGCTCCATGAACTGCAATTAAAATGTCGATAGGGGAAGGGTGCTTATAATAGACAGATAAATAAAGAATATGTATCCTGCTTTAGCCATCGATATTCTAATTTTATAAATAGAATTTTTAAGTTCAACTCTAATTTATTTACACGTCGAGTCCGAGAATTTCGATTTTCTCTACATTTCCTGTCGTTTGTCGTAAAATTATTTCGTCTCGTTCTTCGCGACTCCCTTTCACGTCCGCCTAACCACCTATTTTGGAGTCGCTGCGTGACGTGCATTTCCTGAAAACGTTTCGGATTATAGATTCGCAGCCTGCGTAACGAAATTACATAAGCATCGCATTAGGCGCGCGCGTACAATACGAGTGACTAAGACCACCAGTCAACATTGTTGACACCATTATTTAAATAAACTGGCATGCGTTTTGTTGCAAACCGTTTGGAGGCGATCCAGGAATTTTATTTCGACGGATTGTCCGTCCGCTGCGAAGTAAGTAATAAATTCGCGGCGACCAACCAGCCCCGTCTCTAAACACTTTTACGTGCACGCGTAACGATACAGTTACCCGTTTACGGTTTTACAAAGCGGAACAGATGAGGCGTGATTGATGTACGCGCGGTTTCGTACGGCCGGTACACCCCAGGGTAATGCACCGCACGCGGGTTATGAAAAATCGAGGCGGTGAGGGTATCAAATATGGCATTATGGGCGGCAACTAATCATTACAGCCGCGCTGACCACTTTCATGACTCGTTCTGGGTAATCTCAATAAGAAAAGATCGGCAGCGGGTTGCGCTCTGGCCAGACAATGATATACGATCGCTCTCGAAGTGCATGATTACGCTCGATGTTGAAATCACCCTAAGCATTGTTTAGCTCGGTTTACAATTAACGATTAACGGTGACAATTAGGGATTTACGACTCTGGCGACGTCTCGACGACGTCATTGGCAGCGTGCCCCTTTTTTTAATGCTCGGACGCGGACGTCGATTTACACCTTGCCACCTCTTTATCCTCCTTTTCTTTCATTCTTCTATCTTCTTTTTGCGCGACGTACTTCGTACGAAACTTAATATGCGATTCGTTTTCCACGCGTCTCAAGCGTGTAGCAACGAAACGCATTGTTCGGATAAAAAAAGTAGAAAAGGTGATGGAGTAAATAGACTTTAGAGCATAAATTAAAAAGAAAATCATGCGTTTGGAGATAAATGCGAAGGATCTACGCTACGAATCATTTATTTATGTCTAAGCAGAACAGAAAGTAGGATATCAAGAGGATACCTATTGTCAGATACAAAAAAGCACTCTATACGAGCACCATCTATAGATACGATATCGTAATATTCTTATTTGCTGAGAAATTTCGGGAAATAGCTTGGAAAAGGTTTTGAAATCGACGCGAAGGATCGCACGAGGAGCATCCTGTCGGACGAATCGACGCAGGATCGGATACGGAACAATGGAATTTTGTCCATCGACGCACAGCAAGTAGAACGATCCTGAACAAACCTGAATTTCCATGCTAACGATTTCCTGACAACGATGAATGATTGCCGAGCGAAATGCGAGTGTTCCATACTATCTACCGTTTGACGCGTGATCTATCGGGCGAACAGTAACGTCGGCTGTACGCGATTAAAGTGAAATTAGATCGAAGTATTCGGTCGTTAGAAGTTGAAACATGAAAGAAGGATATTAATAAGTCCAAGTTGATCGATCGATTGCTGGGCAAAATGCGAGTGTTCCATGCTATACATCGTTTGCCGAGCGATCCATCGACGAGGCGTAGATCGTGGCGGCTCGTAGCAGCGCGCGATGGAACTCGGAAAAATGAATTTCGAATAATCGATAACTCGTCCAGGTTGATCGATAAAAGTTCGATCGCTGGGGGAATTGGTACGTTCAAAGTGGCGGTTCGATCGAGGAAAGTTGAACGCGTCGAACGAGGGGGCGAGTTACTCGTCGCGCGCGACGCATCGGTGTCGTTGAAAACGTGGAAAAATTGGTAAATGATTCCTTACCGTCGCTACTACATCGGGAGTCGACCTTCCTCCTTTTCAACTTGAGGTCTTGAAACAAGCTCATGTTGTCTAGCTTACACGGGCTGCTCGTAAGGGTCATAATTCCTGGAAACAGAACGATGGAAAGAGGATTAACGTTCAGCGAAAAGAAACTGGAAACCAGCAACGTCTAATAAGTAACCGACGGTAACGTACGATGACAGGATCAAAGGATCGCGCGAATCGAAACAGCGGTGTACGTCTCGCAGCGTCCGCCACGAAAAACGTCTTCATTAATCGTGAAACGTCCAGTCGCGTTTCTCTTTGCCTGTACTACTACAGTGATACGATTAAGTTTCAACGAAGATTTCATGAACTAAACTACGATTCGTGTAGCAGTTATTTACTCGCACGTTTCCTTCTGTTATATTAATTATAAATTGTATTGTAATCGTACAATTTCGTAGCTTCAAACTAAATTGATTAAGTATCTATATTCTCGAATTGAACTTTATGCTTCGCCATAATGGTACAGAGGGAAGTCATCAACTTTTAAGATTAAACGTGTACAAATCAATTTTCGTTTAAGTCCACGAATCATTACCCAACACGTGAAGGATTAACCCCTTGGCTACTGTGAGAGCGCATATAAGCGCTCAACACAGTTTGGTTTTCTGACACGGAGGGCGCGTATAAGAGCTCTAAATATTTTATCTATAATTATTCCGATAGATCTCATTTTAATCAGACGAAAGTGAATGCTAATTTCGCTGTTACACGTTTCGTTAATTAAATATTATTTACAATGAACATACAAATTTTAGGGATAATTGTCTCTCGAGTGAGATTCGAGATCGCTGTATTCGCGTTCGGTAATTCCGCGACGCGGTTTAGCCAGTTCCGCGGCGCGAGACGCTCCTCGAGCAGCAGCCGCTGGAAGTCATCGCGGCTCGCTCGAGGATATCGGCTATCGCGAAGAGAACGGACTGAATGTGAAAGTATACGTATGCCGGACGCACGCGTTCGCGATTACAGCGAACGCATAGTTCGCCATTAACCCCTCTTTAGCCAATAGCGTACAATTGGATCGTTGCATGGCAGTGTCTTTGAGCGGTGTCTGACGCGCGAAACCCAGCGGTTCGATGCTGATTCGTCTTGCGAGATCGAGTCGTGGCTTCACGGAATCGCCTAATTTCGTTTGCGTGACAACGAACGAAGGCAACAATTGGGGACGCCTAGCTGAGAAAGCCATCGCGTCGCGAGCGACACGATGTCCTTGGTACTGCAACGAACAGTCGTTTCAAATTCATGCTTTAACGTTGAATGTTGAAGCTCGTTTTCGAGCATCGCGAGCAAAGTTCGAAACGTCGAGGAAGGAATATCGTCTTTCTGACGCGTGAAGACGCATCGGCTCGATTGGCGTGATCCACGCGGTTCAATTTGTACCACAGTAGAACCAGATCGAATCGTGTATTTCGGGCTTTACGTACGAGCGGATAAAAGCTAGACGAGGAGTCGGGCACGGTTTGACTGGTGCACTAGGTCAGTTTAATAATACTCGTTCACTCATCCAGAGTATCCTGATAATGATAAATCGTGTCTTATCGCCGCGTGCCGGCTGTTCGTAATTAATGGCCGGCCAAGACGAGAGCCAGTTTTGCGGTCGTACACGAGAGAAATAGTCTATGACACACCATGGGTCGTTTTAATAAACGTGATGTCGCGGATAATACAGGCCAATCGTATGCGAACGGTTGTCTACACAGTTATGTGTGCGGCGACGTTTGATTCGGGCTCTGACGCCTGTTCCCAGTGCTCTTCTCTAGGATGCGACACTCCACATAAATCAATATCGATTGGCATCACCATCGAAGCGTTGTTTTTCCTCGTGCTACGAGTTTTCTTTTTTGGCGATCAGAAATTTCTATTTAAGTCGGCTTTATTTTTGGGTATATTCCTGACATTCGGAATAGGAGATTTGCCAGATGGGAATTAGAAATTAGCATCCACATACGTCCTCTCGCGTGCCAATTTAAGATTGCATAATGCGATTCTATGAGAAATGTTCATTAGATGGCGCTAAAGACGACGCGGTCCGCGCGAACGGTGCGTATCGTTTCAGAAACGCGCGTTGCGTATTTAACTCTAGGCTCGTTGCTCGGTTTATCCTCAACTTTGCGGGAGCTGAAATTTTCAAATGTCGATAACCGATCGATCACGCTCGCTGACTTTCAGCCGAGTCAAATTTTCTACGCTACTCTTAAGCAAATAAGCGCGAGAAATAAAATCGTGGAACAACTTTCCCTGTCACCGTCAAGTGCTCTTGCAGTTCAAGCAATTTCTCTTGCCCACAGCCGTTCGTATCCAACGATTTCATCTACGATCTCGTTTAAACAGGATCGATGATAACACGTTACACGAAAGAAATTTCTGGCCTTCTGCATTTTACTTACACTCGCATACGTAAATCGCATGTAAATCTTTCCGTGATTTAAAAATGTTAACAGATGACAATTTCAGTTAGAAAAATTGTAAGACATACACTGGGACGAGTGGCAGTTTGCCAATACTCTGTTTAAATAATTCTAAATTGTAGCAGAACATGAGGTTACGTATGTTCGCCTAAATATATTAAAGATATATATTAAAAGATAAGTATTTCTTTCGTCTTCTAAATTTGATTAGTCATTCAGGTGATTAATGCACGAGAATGTACGCGGTTCGGACTATATCTAGAACGACCAATGAGACGAAGTATTCGAATCGATTCCAAGAGAGCAACAAAAAATGTAATAATTCCATTACAAGCAAACACGCGTGGAGATTAGACGCGAAGGCGTGCAAGTGCCCCTAATCGTGTTTTGCGTGATACTATACAGAGTACCGATACTCAAGAGCGCGGCAATTTAACGCAAAATATCGATTCCCGCCCTCTATCCAACCTGTCCTATATTTATCGTGGATATACGCTTTCCGCTCGGCGGTATCTGACTCGATTACAAGAATTGGACTAGTATTCAACAGAAATCGAGAAAGATCACTTCAAATCATTCTGTTTAATTTGATACAATTATTCTAGCTAAATTATCGTCCTGGTCTAGGTTACGTAAACTTACGAATAGCTAAACATTCGCGATGAAATCGCGAAATAATTAAAGTGCGCAAAATGTTCAATTATGGTCGTATCTGAAATTCTTTTTTTTCCCCCCGATTAATTACTTTACGTAGAGCAGCGATCCCAATAAATGCGACGGCACTCGAACACGTAGCTACCGAGTTCTCCTGAGGAGTATTTGATCAGCTTCCGAGTAAAGGTGAACTGCAGTTCCAAGTAACCCCTTTGCCGCAATAGGGAATGTTAGAAACATCAAAAAACCTACAAGTTCGCGACGAACTTGGCGAACTTCGAACGCGCGCATTTACACGTTATTGCGTTCAATGGTCACATTTCTGAATTGAAAACAACATAAAAGTATCAGTTATTTAGAAGAATAATAAAAAACTGAGAAATTTTTGAAAAAGGATATTCGTAAATAGACAAGTTTTGTATGGTGCTAGTGTTAAGAAGATTAAAAATATCCGAACCTATCCTAGCCCAACGAAATCGTTCGGAAAGTCCATAAAAAAAATCGGGTATCGAGCGGCGTTGTGAACGCAGCGTAAGCCAGCGTTTCGTAGCCACGTGGGCGAGTGTGCGCGCGGTGATCGTGTGCAACGCCAGATGGCGGGTACGTGCCACGACACCACCACACGGAAGGGGGCGCATCCACGACGGTGCGGCTGCGCGCGTACGCACACACTGGCGCGAGGCGGCGGTACCGAGCGCGGCCGCGGTTGTATAGGTAGAGAGATATATAATATGTACGCGGTGCAGCGGGGTCCTTGCTCCCTGGCGTATGTGGGTCACCAGTCTCACACACGCCACTATTCTTGCGTAACCAATGCATGCACACGACCGAGAGCCGCCGCGCGCCACTGCGGCGTGCACATGCACACACCAGCGAGACGGAAAGTGCAGCCAATGCACTAACCTACGGTCTCTTCTTGAGAGGCCGCCGGCGATCCTGTTGTGTATACGCCGCTGCTACGACGTAGATGCGCGCGCGTGTAAGTGCGCCGGGCACAAAGCCACGCAAGCACCGCTATCTCGGCCAAGCTTTTTCGAGGTTCGCGCTTTACCCCGATACTCGTGGTATTTGCTTCATTAAACGCGACGCTGTCGCAACGAAGAAAAGAGGGACGGCGAGGAGGGCTCTTCAGATATCGTTCTTTTTCCTTTTTTTTCACTCTCTCTCTCTCTCTCCCCCCCCCTTTCCCTCCCCCGTTTTTTCCTTTTCCGCCAACCGCTCGCGTGGCTACGTGGCTTTTAATTGAACGTCGGACGTCGCTCGATAATTGGAAAGTTGTGTAACGCGTGTTATTATCACGGTTTAGAGGCGTTCAACTATATGGATACCTAAGCGGGATCGAGAGTCGACGCTGGGTTTTGTAACAATTGTTTTCGTTTTCCAGTGGATTTTTTTCCTCCTCTTTTCTTTTTATCAGCAACGTGGCGCCACGATTAATTTGTCCGGATGAAAAACGATGAGTTTCCGAATCGAGAGCTTTCTCGCGTGATTTGTATTCCGTTCCGTAGGGGAAAATCTTGTGGTATCCAACGATGGATGCGCGTGAAGGAAGCGAATACTGGATTACCATACATTGTCCATGGAATTGTTATCAACCGATTATTTTCATTTGCGAATAACTTTAATAGATATGTTGACATTTTTCGTAATTTACAGTCTATTTTTAGTGCCGCTATTATAAGCTTATCTTGCGTAACTTCTCCTTCGCAAACAATAAAAGTGAAGTTTACGTTTCTTCCACGATATTTTTAATGAAAGGTAGAATTTGTTTCAAATTAAGGCATTCCGTTTGATAGAACGCGAAGGTGTGTACTCGTAAAAATGATCCATGTTCGTAACGTTCGGTAGACCTACGGTCTAGCTAGTTACGTAACCGAATGAAAGGTTAGAGATTTTGTTTTACATAACTGGAAAGGAAAAATGTACGACCGCGGCTTCCGGGCAATCGGTTACGTTTTCCACGGCATATCGATATCTTCTCGCGTGTCGTGCATCGAACGTAATTATTTTCGTCAATCTATTCCCGTACGGTTAACAGCGTGGTAATCGTAGCTAGAACCGCGGCAGGAAGCGGATTGCGTAGTACCATCGTCCTACGAGTGAATGAAAAGTCTGAATAATTGATCGAACGTTTAAAAAAATCGAACGCCACGGAGTTCTGAATCACTGCCGTGACTCAAGACTTCATTCTAGACTTCGGAAAACATTTTACGCAACTAGATCCCGTGTAACCCACTCAAACTTCAATGTCGTTATGTACGCGGACGACAGAAACTTGATTCGGTAATGTTTCCATGCAAATGTTTTATTATCTTATTGTGTCGATCTGGTACCGCGTATCGTTACTTCGCAACTTATCGCATGAATAAAAATTATTTACCGTTTATTGTTTCACGACAGATAATCCATCAGAACTAATAAGAAGATAATAGGCTCGCGTGCGTAACAGTAAAGTGAAAGAAAAAACGCATCGCATAGAATGGAAATAAACTTCCGTATCGCTTTGGAAAAAATATTCGATCCGATTGAAATGGCTGTCACAAAATGGTCGTGGTAGTCAAACTTTTTTAATCACAAGTTACACATGGTCACCTCGAATACTTCGAGTAGAAGGAATTAAGCTCGACGAGCTAGTTTCATTAATTTTTTTCTCGTAATAGAAAACCTTGTAAATTGCAATGCGACACATTTCCGTCGAGTCGCGCGGTACCATCATCAACGGGGCCGCGTAATTTCACGTACAGCGAGTAGATTTTACCGCTATAGGGGCCGGCTGACGGTGAAAGTGACTCTCCCACGCCATGACATCCTAGATCTACCGCGTCCCCACTCGCCGCCGTGTCTGACTATAGGCTATCCGTTTCTCCTGCTCGGAGGCTCTCTTCCTATATCCCGTCCGCGGTTAACTCCCGTTCGCCGCTGCTACCGCCACGCGATTGGCCGCCGCGCCGCGTCGCGCCACGAGGAAACGAATTCTTGACAATGGTAATGAGTCGCGGATAAAATAATACCGCGTCGACCGGGAAACTCTCCCGAGGCGTTCGGGATTCGAAAGGGTAGCCGTGGAATCGATCAGCCAAGCCGCTTCGGGACGCTTCGCGGCTTTGGGAGTCAAAATTCTAGGCTGCAGAGAAAGTTGGCTGGGAACCGAAGAATATTAACACGTTGACGTAAATACAGACGTCCAATGCTTCGAACCGTAGACGCAAACAACAGTTATAGACGTCCGCCAATTTTTGGGAACATTTGTTAGAAAAACAAGTAAGTCGGGTCGAGACGTGGCTTAACGTTTGCATCGAAATGCGTCTTCGCGGATTCCATTGTTTTTCGATTACTAAGGTATGGACGTTTCTTTTTTAACGCAAGTGAGAGTGTTAACGGAATTAGTTTCGACGAGAGGGGGAAGTACGCGTTACACACGAGCGTTAGATAATAGTTGCAACGGAAGAAGGCAACTATTGTTACTCTGCTCGGATTATTAGGATACTCAGATAGTGGGTGTTTGGATATGGGAGCCAGGACTGTGTTATAGGGGAGCCGCGTATCGCACGAAGCGTAATAACTAGATTGGGGATGCATCGATGGGAAATTTGAATGCGCATAAAACACGCAGGACGCGTATAACCTTTGAGAATAGTAATAGAACGTAAAATATACGCGTAGTAATATTCATAACGCGGAACAGATTTTTGTTAACATTCCATTTGCTCTGCTCGCGATCTATGAATATATATGAGTTGGCGCGAACATCCGCAATTTGGCATGACGAATGACAAGGTTAGAAAAAATTCGAGGAACTTCGCCCTTCCCCCGAAATAATCCGCCCCCTCCTCCCCCCCGGAGCGAATAAAATTCTCGGTCCCGTGCAACGCGTCGGAATATTTATAGAACGATGCACTTATGTAACGCAATCTCGTAGTTGACTGCGAGAGAAATCGAACGTGTGAAAAGTCGTGCGGCGAGCTTCGCGCGTTTTATCTCGCTCGCGCGTTGGTACCGTTATTTGAAAAAGCGAGTTATCGCTTATCAGAGCGAGTCCTCACGGATGTGGAGCCTCGTTTCCAACGTGTCCACCTTCGAATCGACTTATCGTACGAAGGGAAACGGTTCTGCCCGCGTAACGGTACACCAGCCGGGAATACCGATTAAACTTTTTCGAACCGGCCCCCAAAAACCGTCCCGTTCTCTCTTTTCTCCCTCCGCCGGCGAACATTTTCAACGAAAGCGAAGATTTCGTTCGCGCGTGCGTTACGCGAAGCGCACAGCTCACCCTTGACAAAAGAACGAAAAAAAAAAAGGAAAAAGAATAAAGAAAGAGACGAGCAAAAACGATAGAATATCCCAGTTTCACGGTTGAACGTCTCGCCTCGAAGGAGCTGCCTCGTTTCTTCCGAGTGGCGCAAAAAGAGGATCCCCGGTCTCGCCACGTTCACCGAACTTTCTTTCTCGCGCGGCGAAACAGAGAACGGGACAGAGGAAACGAGGAGGAGAGGAAGACGAGAAACTCCTCGCTTCCTCGAGCGTATATCGCGTTATCTTACCGAGTCCGGAGCAAGGAAACGGTATTATCTGGTAAGAAAGTTGCCCGCGCGCGTATCAACGACAATAGGCCGGCCGGTTACGGTCCCCGTCAACGTTCGCCAATGGTCGCGGGAAGGAGAGCGTCCCAGAAGGGTTGCCTGGTTACCCACGCGCTGGATCCATCGAGAAGTTTCTCCCGTCGTTCGCGCGACAATAGAATTTTTCTTACGTGTCACGCGGTCGAGACGGAGGGAAAGAGGAACGAGAAGAGTCGACGGGGAAGCTGAGGGAGAGAGAGAGAGAGAGAGAGAAAGAGAGCGAAAAATAGAGGCGCGTAAAGACAGATAACGGGAAAGAAAGAGAGAGAGGGAAGGAGGAAGAGGGAGCTTGGCGGCAGAGGGACAGGAATCGTGTCTCTCGGATGCTCGTGAGTCGGGCAACCAGTGAGAACGGCCAGTGAGAGTCGGAGAGTTCGGTACGTTGAACCTCCGCAGTGAAAGTTTCTATTATACCACTGGCCTTACCTTACTTTTCCTACGGCAAGCTCTGCCGTGTTGTGTCATAAGCCGACGAGCGGCGATGGAAGCACATCGAAATTCTCTCCATCGCCTCCGTCGTGTCCGTTGCTTACGCGCGCACACGTCTGGGAGAGCCAGGCTAGCCACGCGTCACCCAGTCTAACCACGCTCTTTTCGTTTTTATCCTGTTCGTCTCTGGGAACGGGACCTCCAGTCGGATTGCCGGAAGTGATCCGAGTGACTTTAGTGAATTTCGTGGTTCCGCAACGGGGGGAACCTGTTCGATCGGAACGAAATCTCGCTTTCGCATGGTTTTTCTAGTCATGTTTCTTTTCTTTGTTTCTTTTACAGAACAGGTAGAGGAAAGTGAGTCAACCTAGTTTGTTCGCGACAGACTATTTTCAACGGATGCTCGACATATTCGATTGTAGCTAATCGATGCTATTAGAATTATCTCTTTATGAATTTTCCCCATTTTTCTCGTTATTATTCTTATCGATAGTATACCCGCTTAAAGAGTATTTCGTATATCGTTATCGAGACCTTTAACTGGTACTTTAACCCTGATTTTCGTGCTGTTTAAAATCCAGTCGCGTTCGCTCCCTTCTTATCCAAAAACTTCGCAGTTTCGAGACGAATCTAAAGGAGTTACTATCGTAACGCTTAATTTTGCATTTCAAACTATACGCATCGACGCTTCGTTTCTTTGGGAACTGAGGAACTTTTCCCAGGAAACCAAGAATAGACTTGAAAAATCGTAACACCAGCGTCGAGCCTCTTTTTCTGAGAAGACATTAACCCTTTCGGTATCGAATACTTTGAACTTTGAAACTTTCTACGGACAGCACCAGTCATCGATGTTTATGCCACTTTTTCGTCGATTAATTGTAATCCGTGTACGTCACGCTTTCTCAGAGAATTGACAAACGAGATTGGAAATAGAATACAATAACATTCACCGGCGTTGTCCGCGTCTATTAAATTTCACCCGAGTAAACCTGGCAGGGAGCGTCATCCGCGGAGAATGCGTTAACGAAACTCGTATAGGTCATGGGATTATTTATAACAAAGCCGTGTGTAACACATCACATTCCTCATTGCTGTTGGTCAACCGTGTCATCGTACGAGTCCCGAGCGTTTTCGTCCGATCAGCGCATAGCTGTCTCCGAGAGCCGCCGTTGCAACACGTCGTGTCGAAACATCAGGAAGCCCACCGGAACGTTTCTATTCGTCGTTGACGAAAAATCGTTATTGCCCCTTTGTGGAAGGTAACGCGCGTGAAGTTCACGCGGTTACGAAACGTAACGTGCAAACCGAGAGCTCCCCGATAGGAGGCTCTTTGGGCTGTTGCAATCTGGAGCAAAAGTCCGCGTTGTTGCGAAGCTACGAGGAGAGCCCCGTAGTCCCAGGTTTCCATCGTTTACGCAACCGATCGTGCTACAACCACGGCCTATAATCGCTTACGATCCTCGTTTCTAAAACGTTCCATCGAGACCAGCCGGCCAGCCGAACTTCCGCTTTCGATCGGCAAAAACCGCGAGCCGAACTTTAAAATTCTAATTAAGCTGCTTTCCACCGAGGGGGCCGAGTCGAGTCGAGTCTTACGCAACCAGCTTTTTCGCTTTTTCCTCGAACCCGTAATACCGACTCGTGAAATTGGCCGATCGGCTCCGACTCCTCGACGACACGACGAGTCGCTGGTGCGCGCGGCCCGCGTCGCAACTGCGATTCGCAATTAGCCAACCGTGCAATTGTGAAATCGCGTCGCGGTGTTGTTGACCCGGACGGAGGACTCTGACGAACTGACACCTGCTCGCTCCTCGGGAATCGATCCCCAACGGTAAAAGAGATGCTCCCTTACTCGTCCGATTGAAAACAGTACTCCTACCTAGGTGACGACCTTGTAGAACACTCATCTTCGCGCACATGGTATGTCACAGTTTAGAACGAAACTTCCGATCGGAGCCGTTACTTATCCAAACTTGGTCGATCGTCGATCGTTCCATACGCTATCGCGCGCGTACCCGCGGCATCGATCTCCTCTGTAATTAAACGCGCGCGACAGTTCCGTTGCGCGTCGACGCATCGTTCGGGGCCCACATTATTCGCGATCCTCCTCGTGGAATCACTCCCGTCGAGTCTCGCGTCGATCGTCACGCGGAATCGAGACCTCGACGGCACACTGCACCGGTCATCGCGCGACGCGACTTTTCACCGAAACGAGGGGAACGGCTCACACGCGATTATTCCGGACGAGTCTGCCTGAAGATCGTCAAACTCGCGACAAACCCGCACGGAGGGCCGGAAGAGGCGGCGAAAACGCTCGTGCCGCGTACCAGCCGAAGTGAACGCCTCGCACTGCCCAAAGTTTTTGGGGCAGCCGGTTGCGCGGGCCACGCGATCCACCGCGAGCAGTGGATCCACGGTGTTGGGTGGTGGTGGCACCAGTGACCTCGATACCAACCGTGGCCCTCCAATCCAAACGCCCAATGCCAAAAACTCGACACACGCGTGTGCACGCGGGAACTTTCACTCTCGCGCGAACTTCGTCGGCCTTACCGCTGGAGGATTCGTGGGCTCGGGGCAACGGGAGCCGTCGAGATGCTCCATGGATACGTCCCGTTTAACGCTTTCGCACCTGCGCTCGCCGCGTCTAGGAATTTCCATCTGTTTCGTTCTCGTTTTAAAACGAGACAAGAGTTGGAGTAGAACTTAACTCGAGAAAGGATCGACTGTGCTGAGAATTATGTAGTTTATTTTTCAACGATAGATTCGGTTACAAGTATTGAGAAACATGAGGGATGGTAAGGGGTTGACGATGCCAAGCGTACGATACGCTACACTTCCGGAAACGATTCCAAATAGTACGAACAAAGGGAACCAGACATCTCATTCGAGTTGTAACAAGTATAAGCGAGGCACAGATCCGTACGAGAGATATCTGGCTCACGAACGCGAAAAGGTTTACCGCTTCATCTTGTATCACGCGATACCATTGAAACAAACGGACCAGCGCCGCTGTTAAAAGCCGTCAGTGGGAGAGGCTCGGTTTTTTCGGAGCAGAAAAAATCGACGCGACCTTTCCGACTGGGAACTTTCACCGGAGAAGCGCTCGATGGTAGGAGGGACCGATGAAGGGGAACGCGATGTCCAAAAAGGATCATCGCCGCGAGAAGTCGGATTAGAGATCGGACGGTGGTAGCGAGAAAAGAAAGCGAGATCGTGGCGATTAACGATCGAGTCCTCGGTGGGAAAATTTAACGAACCTTGCTTTAACTCTTACCCCGACACGATTTCGCGACTCGTGAAAAATCGCGAGCCGTACGAGCGTGTCGGTTACGCAACGCAACGAAGCGGAAGACTCGACGCGAATCGTCGATTAACCCTGTCGCCGTTGCATAAGCGTGCTTATGCACGCTCTCGCATAGGTGCACGCGTGTGCGCGAGACGGTTGGGAGGAAGAGAGAGAGAGAGAGAGAGAGAGAAAACTCGAACTCCAAATAAGGAACGGAGAAGGCGACGTTCATCTCGCGTCACCTTTTCTTCTTGTTGCGATTTCACTTTCGATCGGCGGCCGCACGATGTGCTCGATAACCGTGCGTGCGGCTGTCGCGCATCCTCGAACCACGGTAAAAGAGTGCTACGGGCGCGTGACACCTGGACTGGCCTCTGCGTTTCACTCGTGGCTGTGGGACGGGATCAAGTTCAATACGGTGCGATTGGAAACGGTATGCTACGCATCAATTCTCCTCGACTGTTCGAACATGTGCTTTTCGGAGCAAATTAGATTTCGCGGGACGATCTTACAGAGATATACAAAGCTCCAACGTTAATTCTTATATGTATTTTCGTTTCGTAGAATTCGAAATTTATCCATAATTAAAAAAATTCGAATCCAGTGAAAGTAACTTAACGCAGATGTTACGCGGTTACAAATATCGATGATACGTTCTACTTTCCCCTCTGCGTTCGATGCTACAACACACCACGTAACCCCGTAAAGAAATCAAACTAATTACGACAATCCGATTTCGAGAAACACGTGAAAAGGATAATCTCGCGAAGCGGTTACACGTGAACGTCGAGCGAGCTCATCGACTTGAATTTATTCGGACGCGTCCGGGAGCGGTGCCTGCGAGAAATCGGCACGTACCGCTCGAACAATCCACACAACTCGATCGTATCGCTACTCGTGACCCATAAGAAAGTAACGAAAGTCTCGCCGAAATTTCGATGCCGGTCTCGCGCGGCCCGTTCTCTCCTCTCCGGTCCTGTTCAACCGCCGCGCTCGACAGTATTTATTGGACGAAAGTAAAAGTAGCGGAGGACCTTGCGGTTGGACGTCGTCATCGTGCATGACATCGAATCCTCCTTCTGCGTCTTCCTGCCCCCCCGTGCCCGCCGTTCGCCGTTTCGCGCGTCCTCGCCATTTCTCGATACCGGTTTTTTTTCGCCCGAAACGATACCATCTTACAGGAAGATCGAACCTGGTGAAAACCGCGTCCTTCGTGGAACAGGGTTACATTACGTCACGCGTTCTCCACGCGTTATTCCCGTACACCGCTTTGCACTCGCGTAACGCAGGCGCGGTCGCGATCGAAACCGGCGCGGATCTCTCCCTCGATTAGCGCGAGGCGTTATCGCGAATTAACGCCGCGTTACGTAACGGGCCGCGACTGGGACTGAACTTTTACATTTAACCGCGAAGCGCAGCAGCGGCTACCGCTGCGCGCAGGAATGTGAACCCGCGCGCGCGTACGTGCGCGCGTAGATAGAATACATGGTTACATGGCGGCACACCAGCCCGGAGGAATTTAAATTTCCTACAATGTTGCACTCGCGGACTTTATACGAAGTGAATGGCGCGCGGACTTGATATTGATATCGATCACGCTTCTGTGAAGTACGGCCTTTTTCGAGAGGTGTATACATAGTTCTAAACCTTACATGGATACTCTTGGGATCGACAGGTTCTCTCGGTCGCTCTACAAGGAAAACAGATATTGGCAAATAATGAGATTGAATATCTTATTTTGTATCCGTCTATTTATTTCCAGGACGTGGAACTCGCTATTTTTTCTCTCCATTTTTCTTAATCGCGCACGAACTCCCTAGCCTTGAGTGAAATGTCATTCCAGCGGGGACTCTCCCTTTCCAGATAATCCCAACGAAAACGAACTACGCCTCCGTTCCAACGCTACCACCTGTTATACCCCCTTCGCTGGTTGCGTAACCAGTCGAACGCGATTCATCGCGGCGTGCGTTCTACGCTGTTTCTAAACGAAAACCAATCGTTTTTAAGCACGGTTTTACCCAGAATATACCCGCGATCGTCCACGAAGAGATCGCAGTCGATCGAACGAAATCGAGAGTTAGAACCAGGATCGAACGACGACGCGCGGACGAACGTTTTCGGTGGGCGTGCTTTTTTTCGCCGTGTCGCGAAACCCAGCCGCGTCTGTAATTTCCCGTTTAAGACGGAAACGCGTTGGCAGCAGGATTTTCTCAGCCGGTTTTTCTAGCCAGCCTGGACGGATGGCGCTGTTAGAACCGGCGAGCGATGTGTTCGTACGTGGCAGTGTGGGCAGTGGTGCAGTCGTTCGTACCAGCACGTTGCGAGGCGGTCGGCCATGGCATACTTACCGATGTCAATCACACCGGCAGGCATGCACTGGCCGCGCCGCTTCTGTATTGGTGCGTTCGAACGCGCGCGCGCGTGCGCGCGCACACACCACCACCGCCGCGCCCGTTCCACGCTCCTCCTCGAATCTCCGTAGCCTTTTGCCCTTTAACCCGCGCAATTTCCTCGACTATCGATATTAGGTCGCAGCTGCGCCGACGCGCGTCGCGCGCCGCGCGGCCATCCGTGCCTGAACTTGGCGACCCTTCCGGCTGTTTCTCGAACGGTCGAAAAATTTAGAAGGGCGCCTCTGGACCGTGACCATCGGCCGCCCAGCCACCGCCGCCGCCACCGCGAACAATCGAACGATAAGCGCGCGCTGTTCAAGCTGGAAAGATCGCGAAGGATGCGACGCGGCGCGGGTCTCGCGTACGCCAGTCCACGGGATAGACAATTTCAACGATCTAGCCTGAGCGAATTTATCGAGAGACGTCTCTTTACTATGGTCGCAGCCGTTGTTCGGATTAATTGAGAGATGTACGGTGCTCGCTAAAGATACTCGAGTTATTTTAGAAGCGGAGCCTACTTCGACTTTTCTAACCGCAATTAAACTTTTATTCTAATTAAAGGGCATACAAATACTGAAATATCGATACCGTTTGCGGCCACAATGGGTATTTACGGCGAAGGGATTTCGAGATGATAGAACACGGTCACTCTTCTGGTGCTAAATTTAATTTTATATATAAATATTTCAAGTTCTAAATTAGTTTTTCGAAGTAAAACAAATTTACCATGGATAATGCATCTAATTTTGAAGCAGGCAAAATGGTGCCCAGTAGGGCCGCAATTTTATTTTTCTACACCGTATGACAATGTTTCGGAGAAGATACTAACGAGAGAGCAGTATAATTCTAAAGCGTATAATTCTAAACTGCGACTGATGCGAAGCAAGAAATCGTATTTTTATTTCGTCCATGGTAGATCGTTGAAATCGGCCATTGCGTACGATTCGCGGAGAATATTGGCCGACGGTATTTTTTTTCCTTATCTAGGCAGACTGAAAAGTGTAATCGTTGCTGGACTGATACGCTATCGTGCCGTTTGTAACATATTTGTCTTACGCGTTATTGTGTATAATTGAACGCGGCAATCGTGCCATTTTTCCAGTCTACTGATATCGGCAAGCGGATGCGGTAGCGACCAGTTATTGATCAATCATAGAATTTCTATTTTCGAAACGTTCAGGTTAAGTTAGATTGCTCCTCCTCGGTGGTCTTTGTTACGACGGATCACTGTTAGAAGCTGGAAAATAGGCCTACAGAGACCGCGACGGGACTGAAATAAACAACGGTTTAGTCTATGAGCTTCGACAGCTTTATTTCCCGCCAGACCCTGTTCCTTCCTAGAGAGTCGGCTAATATCAGGCGTTTGGTCACGTTTCGCACTGACACTTGGCGCCATAATCATCGCAAGTTGGCAGAACTGTACGTAAACAAGACTGGTTCGTTTCGATAAATAGTTATCGATAGTGCGTACTCGATCTATTTTTCCTATTCGTGCACGAACACGATCCAAATATGGCGCGGCACATCGCGTTACCAACCAACAATGCGATTCATTCGCCGTTTCGTCCACATTTAGATCCGAAGCAAGCGTCTTTCTCTTTTTTTTTTGATAGAAAAAAAAAACGTCGCAGTTGAGAATATTTTTCCTCGCAGACGTCCCGCGGAAAATCGCAACTATTGCTCGATGAAATCACTATACGCTATCCTTGCGAAGCGAATTAGATACAAGTTCATACATCACTCCGCGTTTCATTGCCAATTAGACACATCGATGCTCGGACGTGCGTATTGCTTTAGCAAACACTCATTCATTATCCGGCAAGGAATAATATTTTTTTGTCTCTTTTTTTCCTTTTTCCACAGCCCAACCCCTCCACCGTTATCCGTGCAGCCCGAGTTCGCAGAAATCGTGCAGCTCGTTGCTGTTTTTCATTCAGAGCCCCGATTAAAAGTCGTACTTGTTAATCGGCGATCCGGAGTCCGTGATCTTGATGGAATTTCCTTCGATCGAAGACGATCCGACGTGTATCACGCGATGGCGGGACGACAACTTCGCGCCAGCCATAGCAAGTTCGAAGCTGTAAGGCCAGATAACGTCCATGAGAATCGATCGACCTCGGTGTAGTCATCGCGGCCTCGTTCTTCTAAAGATCATTTCATTTTAACCGGAGTAATCGTCTTTTAAACGCTTTTCCTTCGCCTCGCGAACAGATCCGTTTTGTATACACAACCAGTGGGAAAAAAAATGTAGAATTTGTACTTTGTCATCCGTTAGCTAACTTGGTTTCCATTGGAAACCACATGATAATGGAGAATCCCGATTTATGTCCGCGATGATGATTCGTAGGAACTTAACTTTCGATCTAAATCTATCCGACGTGTTTCAAACGTTTAACTTGGAGAGGCGCAGAAGAGAAAGATGGCGTTAATAGAACGCAATTGCAAGGTGCAAATATTTCACTTGGTTATTGTACGTTTCTTTCGATTTCTTTGGCTTATTTTCGTTTCCATGTTCGAGATGTTTTAGAGAATTCTGAAACGTGATAGCAAGGAATTGTAGGAGATGATAGAACTCTGTTTCCTTACATCAGTCTTTCAAGACGGAGCTTCTACACCTCACTTTATTCGAGGCTCTACTCTTCAAAAATGTCTGTGAGAAATAATAATTTTGAAACTTCAATGAATCGCAACAGAATTCTACTCCAACGTTCACAAACAGAGATCTTGTAACAAATTGCAAGATTAGAAATCTAAGACTTCTTCTTCTGATATTTCCTACTTGTTTCATATTAAAAGGCTCTCCTTTAGAATTATGACCCACGGCTGAGACCTTTTCCTTCCGCGGGCGCACAGAGGGAAAAGTGACCTACTCGGGATAAAAAATGTCGCGGCCGCGTTGACGCGGATCGTTAGACCTTTTCGATGCCGTGACGAAGGTGCAGTGTCATGCACCTTTCGAGAACGCGTTTCCCTCGGAACGGAGCCGGGCATTCGCGCTCGAATACCGGTACTCGGTGACTGCACGTGTCAGGGTCAAATGACATCATTCAGACGCAAGGATCTTCGCGATGGTGTGCCGACGCGAGCGTCGCCGTAATTTATCCCGACGTTCGTTTCGTGTCTCTGCTAGCGAGGAAGAAGCCATTGTAACCGCGGATCCTCCTCGACCGATCCCCGCGAACAATTTATTTCGGTCGAAGTGGAAAACCGTGGAACCATTCAATTACGCGGTATTCTAATATCGAGTTCTGCTTGTCACGGAACTGGAAATTTAGAAGTTCGTTCAGATTCTGTCTCTCTGTTGATTTTATCATGAATTGAAAGAAGTGTTGTGCGCAGTTGTGGCAATGACAAGTTATGAAATGAAGGATTAACGTGGTTACTCGTTTCTCCGTTTGTTCGTTACATAATAACAAACGTGTAAAAAGAAAGAAAGATTGGCCCGCCATTTATGGAAGAATAGAGTTCATCGAGAAGGAAGTTCGTTTAAAATTAATGAATATTCTTGGAACGGAATTGAATCAGCCGTAGTAAATTTTAAATCCAATTGTAATTGTTCGCTGTAAGACGAATATCTGATTTAATTAATCATTTCGATCGATTAAGACTTTCTACGAATTCATTTAGAAACATCGAAGAAAAATCTCCTCTTCTTTAGAATCGACCAACGTGTACTTAAACAACAATTCCCCCAATTGTATTTCGTTACCAGATAAAGTTGTATTTTCCGTCATATTCGCCTTGACTATGAAACGTTTCTTCTAAAACCGATAAAACTGGTAGAAGTCAAACAGAAATATTCACGTTCGCGTGTATCACGATACGTTTATAACGTGTACCTCTCGCGTGCTTAAATTTGTCAAAAGTACAGAACACTGTGATCCGTGATCAATATTTTCTATAATTTACACGGTCCCCCATCCATGATGGAATAAAAGTTTAAAGCACTCTCCGCATCCGGACGCTATTTTCGTCCCTGTGTCAGATCCTATTACGAAGCCTTTACTTCTACAATCCGTCGCAATAGTAACGTGGCAGCGAAACCCGCACTCCCATTGCATTCGTTAATGAGTCACAATAAGGTCGACCACTCGTTAAGTCATTTTTCTTCCATGTGCAAACGCGACATTACCAGTAGGACGGCCGCATTATTCACAGTGTACCTACGTTCCTTCGTTCCCTCTCGTTTCATTTTATTCCCTCCCCTCTCGCGGCGCGTCGATCGTTATGAATTTTTCTCGCGAAACGCGAACCCGATAAAAGAGTCTCGATATCTTACTTTGTCTTCGAGCGCAGCTCCTCGCGGCGCGCGGTTCGCTTAGATGATGAAACACGGCCGGTGTTCTTCGTAAGCCCATTTTTCCTCCCGCGACAAAAGAGCGAGAGGGAGAAGAAAAAATTAGACGACACGGACCAGCCTCGTCAGGCTGCGTTAGGCTCCTCGGTTACGATCTGGGACTGGTACACGAAAATGCGACGTTCCGTTTGTTCCGGATACGATTGTCGCGTTCGAAGGTCGACTTTTTTTTTTGCTCCCGACGGTTATCAGTCTCCGGCGAACAGTGCACGGCCACTCGCGATATAATCGTCAACACTAGAGACGCGGATTCGTTGCCTGGCTCGCTAGGAGGCGACCGTCCAACGGCGTTGGACCACGTTGAAGCCAGAGGCGAAAGGCATGGCTGAGCTCGCCGTCGTAATGCCGCGATTACTGGCCGGTATATTTAGTTTGCGATTGGCATAGGTCGCGAGGAGTCTGCTGGTTCTTATCTATTTTCTACGCACGTGGTCTCTGTAGGCCGAGATCTAGCCGGTTATAATCGGTGACACGTTATGGTCGCCAGCGTAGATACGACGCTTGGCGTGACGTTGCGTGTTCGGGATAAAGTTTCTTTGCGACCGTTGCGCGCGACCATCAGCCAGCGGTTCGTCGCTGGGGTAGTCGACTGTTATCCTTTGACTCGTCGGCTCGATTCTTCTTTTCGAACCGAGGGTTTCAAGAGTTAACTGTTATTTAAGAATCGTTGAATCTTTGCTACCATATTTCGGTGTACATCAGTTTCGGAGGTTTTTACGTAGAACGACGTGTTTCGGTTTGGGAATTTAGAATGGTGAGATGAAAGTTAGGTCGCATTAAGAAACAATTAGAAAATGTGGAATGGTACTTTTTCGTACGAGGCTCCGCTTTTTTTTTATTGAATCGACCGATTCGATTGAATAAGTAAATCGTCGTTAAGAAACAAGGTTTACGAAGAAACGCCACTCTACATTTTCCAGGTTATTTCTTAATGCAAAGTGACCTCCGATCGATTCTACCGTTTGTACATCCGTTTGCTAGCCGTACGTGAGATTTTCAAACTCGAAGATCCCAGAAAACGTGGTTCGAATTGAAAGTACGCTCTACACTTTCATATTTTAAGAATTTCATTTCATTTCATTTCACGAGTATCCGAAATTTTTCTTCAACCTTTTGAAACCCCCGATAGCAAAGACTCGGATTAAAAATGGCATTGACGAAGACGTCTCAATTGCAGATTGAATCGCAGTTATTATTATCCACGATTAAATTGTAACAGTCTTGCCGTTTTTGCCAGATTTACGATCTACGTAACGAACATTGAACGGCGATCGAAAAAAAGGTATTAATCATGATTCAGGGATTGCAACACCAGAAAGTTATGTCACATTTTCAGAAACCGAGATAACACCACTGCGCGGTATCTATCACTGTACATTACAACCACTGATATGAAAACGTTACTACAATCGATACGAAGCAAGGTGAATCGATTCTCCGTTTCTTCGAAAATTATTTAGTACGGTCCACCACGCATACGTTCGAATCTCCATAAATTCGCAGTCGTAAATCGCATGGAAATCTGAAAGTCGTACGTGCGGGTGCTCTTTGGGATGGTTCGCGTAAAGTCGATCAGCGACGGATCGATCGGCGGATCTAAGAAAAGAAACTGATCGTGAATGTTTCGTACGGGGGAAAGGTCGCGGGACGTCTGAAAAGTGCGAATGAATAATTGCCGTCGCCGTGGCCGGGCGGTCGTAGTACGCATGATTCGAGCACGGTGGAGCAGGCTGGCTGCACGTAACGTGCATTCGTACGGACGTTTGCGCCCGACCTATCTCAAGCTCCGTCACCGAGGAGAGGGCGCGCGTCGAGCCGCCGCGGTTAGGTTAGGTTAGGAACGTCACCGCGGCTACTGCGCTCATCCGCCAGAATAACTTTAAGCGGGGTTGCACAACTCTAGTTCCCGCCATGTGGCGCGTGCTCCTTACTTAGCGTGCCTTTAAACCGCGGCTAACGCCGCTTTGCATAAACGGCTGCCGGCGATTATTTTTGGCTTATCGATCCGAAACGGCGCACGACCAAATTTCCCTCGATTCTCTTCTACCGATCGCCTCCTGCGATTAGGAAATTCTACGCCCCGGTGCGATGACCGGACCACTCGAAACTGAAATTCGATCAACTTCTTTTTCTTTCCTTTTTTTGTTTTTGATACTTATTTTAGAAACTCTCTAACCAAGGTTCAACAAAGACGCGTTATTTTTTATTATCAACCTATTTTTATAATATGACGATATGTAATGGGAACAATTCTAAAAGATGCTTGGTTACGTACACCAAACAAGATTTATAAGCTTCTCGATGTAACATCGAGATTAGGTGTTAAAGCGAATTCAGATACTTAGCACTAAAAGCTCTCGTAATTTATGACTGCAATTTTATTGCCTTGTTGCTACGAATGGATACAGTGTAAACCATGGATCGATTAAAATTACAATCGGTTAGCATGAGACGCGTTTACGCTCAACCCACTCGTCGGTTCGTTTAATTGCCGCGTCAGAAGAGACGTAAACGTTTGGTAAATCATCGAGCAAAGTCAGACTGCGGCGAAGACATCATCGAGTCGTTGTCTTCCACCGACAGGCCAATTTCCGATGCATTTCCACGCGCTTAGACCGCATTGCCATCGGCTTTGTATCGCGCGGATTTAAGGAGATGGTCGAATTGGGCCAATTGGATTTCGAACGTTCGAAAGAAGGGCAATTTTCGAACGTCCGCCACGAAACTCAGGATTCGCGGAACATGTAGCTTTCGTATCTATGTCGTCTCGTTGGAAACCATTTCCTATTACGCAATGGCGTTGCGTTCGAGCTTTGAAAAGTAATTTATCGAGGAGTATTGCACGTACATCAGTTCGCATGGACGTAATCGAAAGTTGTTGTACCCTTGTGTAATTACAGGAGAAGGCCCGAGCACGACATTCCTGAACCACTAACGAGCGGACCCGTCTGCCTATGCACGGTACACTACCACTCGTAAGTAGTCTCCCCGCTCTTTCGCCGATTCGTGCTAATGGTATAAGGATACTACTTAATTAATAGCAAATTAACGATTAACAATAATACTGGTAGCGTTTTACAATGCGTAATGCGCAAATTAGTAACAAATTGACGATTGAATGACTCATTAATAGTGAAACTCGATGGTACTATTATTTATTGTATTTAAATAAACGTCTAATGAATACGCGAAACAGGAATTGTTTAGAGATCTTCAGAGGAGGGAAATTATTGTCGCGTGTAACATCTCATTATAGGTAGCTGGAATAATAACAAAGAACAGAATAATTCCATGTTCCGTCCGATGGAATTACACATCCTCTTAAACACAAGCAGGCGGATACCTCCGAGCGTTAGTGTACGTACAATTTGCCTAACAATCGTACGACGCAGCCCGTTACTCGTGTATATCGCCTCGTCTCACGTATTTATAGATTACAGTGAAATCGTTCCACCCTACCGTGAACGAGCGATCGTGCAAATTGATCTACGATGATCCTCGGAATAGATATCGTCCAATTAAACGGAAACAATAGCCTTAGGCAATACGAACGTGACGCTCGTGAATCAATGAAATCGAACGAAAACAATCACGCGTACGCGCCTCTAACCCGCTCCTTTCCTTTTTTTTGTTCACCCATCGCGAGGATCGCGTTCCTATAAGTCGATCGAAAACTTCACTTATCCCGGAACAACTACTCGACGCGGTAATCGTTTCGCGAATAAATTTCGATCGACCGCGATAAACTAAAGATAATTAATGCGGAGAGGAGTCTTCTCTCACTTTTTAATGGCCTCCTCAAGGTTGGTGGAATGAATTAAAGCAATGTTTTTGCCCGTCCACGAGGCGCTTGCATCGTTGCGCTCGCAGCCGCCGTTTCGCGCAGCACCGTTTCCTGGTCCCGGGACGAACGTATTTCGATAAAAGGGGAGAACATCGACCAACGAATTCTCACGAATTTCTGGCCAACCGGAAGCCAGAGGCATCTGTCACCGGTCGAACGACCTAGACCTTTCGACTCGAACGAAACCTGTACGCCAGATTTGCATTCGTTAGCCATTCGTTTCTCCTTTTTTTTTCTCCCGTTCCACTTCTCTTGGCCGGTGGCGTCGCTCTCGAACGACCAGGTGCGTTAACGCCTGTTACCGCTAATTACACGGGCCAGAACATGGTGCATCGTTTATCCGACAAACCCTCTCGTACCAGTGTTCGGAAAAATTAAACCGCGTATTAATTACTCCTCGCCGTGAAACCCCGTCGACCCCAGAACGCGAACGTCCCTCGATATTCTTCGAGCGCAAACATGATTAAAATTTACGGCTCTCGTAAACCGTTGTTTATGGAAGAAATTTTATTTCTGGTTTCGTTACCGGGACTTTATTAACCGCTTACGATTACGCGACTCGGCAATGCGTGGTTTACGACACGGTGCTGACATATTTCGTTGTAACTAGCCTCGTATTAGAACCAACAACTGGGTACGTTGTTTAGATACAACGATTATCAGAGCTACCGGGTTATAGATAAAAACGGAGAGCCATAAATATAATTTTCCTTCTCTCACGTAAGTGTTAGTAAAATTTTACACGCAAATAATAATAATAATAAGAATAATAATATAGGAGCGAGGGAACGAGGGAAACGTTGCGAATTGTCGCTTCGAACGCTCGAGTCTAAGAGCACGAAACCGCGGGCAGGACGCGGCGATCTTAAAATCGATGGATCGCATCGCGAGATCGAGAAGCGGAGAAATAGTCCGGGGCGAAGTTCCAACGGGAATGTAAGGTAGGGTGTTGGTGACTTACATCTTTTTCCGTTTAAGACATCCAAAACACGAAAAACGGTGGCAGAGGCAAAGTCTTCCCGAAATCCTTGTCGAAGATACTGGTGCCGGGACCGTGTTCGACAAGGTCACCGACGTGTCGACGATGGAGATTGTCGATCAGGTGTCAAGGGTAGGTCCGTCGTATTACGTCAGCGTTTATACACTGGTAGCGCGCGCGCGCGCGCACTCGCACCCACACGTGTACCTCTCCTCTCTACGTACTTTTATACACGCTGATACGCGTGGATGTATGTATATTAATATATATATATATATTTATATACGCGCACAAAGAGACACACATACACGTACGCACAGGTCACTTCTCGTGGTCGTCTCTGGCTTCCGACGTCTCGTCCGTTTTCTTAAGTATTTGCACGTGCACTTGCTCTTCATTTGTTCCCGGCGTTCCCGGTGGAATTGGGTGGTCCGTCAGCGTGTGGGTCCACCGGCTCTGAATTATCGGAATCCGTTAGATATCGATCGGCCCCGGCGTGTCGAAATGCGTACAAAGTGGCAGGGTTGGTAAGCTGAACGGCGATCTCGATGGTAAAACGTTCGATATCGGATCGCGCGCGTTCATGAGCAATCGGAAGGATCGACGCGCGGTGTTCTCGGGAAGAAATAATCGAGGAAAGAGCCGCAGCAAGACGCGCGACCCAATTGCACGCACGAGCTCGCCCTTACGGAACTGGGTTATCCTTTGTCCTTCGTATTTCCGGTTCCTCCGCGTAGCGAGCAATAAACGGTTCAACAAACCACCCTGTTCGTTCTCCGCGTCTCCCTCTTTCTACCTTCGATAGTCGAGGATGGATAGCGTTCCCTCGCGTTCCTTTTTTTCAGTCTTATTTTTGATTATACCGCGGTCGTCGAAGTAAAAAAGTGTGCGAACACAGGCACCGCATAGGCAGGGGCGGTGGTAACGAAACGAGGGGCCGACGGTGGTGGTACACTCGTGCGAAGTAAAAATGTGGAGACAGCGAACGTCGATCGATCTCCGTGTGGACGGTAATCGATGCAACCCGAGCACTGTTGCTGGTCGCGCGAATCCTTGGGTAATCAATGGACAGTCTATCGATCGTCCGCGGCAGTTTAATAGTCCGGTGGATTCGAGTATGCACACGTTCCCGGTGAAACGCACCGGTGGAAGGCGATCTCCTTGAACGTAATTGTTCGCCGCGATGCTCGACGTCGACGACGACGACGACGACGACGACGGCTATTGCTCGATCACTGTTCCGCTCGAGCCGCGTTCGGCGGGAGTCAGTGGGCTTTCGAACGCGTCGCCGCGCATAGTCGAACGCAATTCCTTTCCCGTAATTTCTCTTTCCCGACCGGACCAGCAGAGGAACGGTCCGCTGGCTCGCGATTCGAACCTCGACCCTTCGACGAACCGTGTCACAGCTGACGGGCAGACGTTCCCCGTTTCTCGTTGGGCATTTTCGAAAATAGCTGAACCCGGGTCGGTCCCCGTCATCCAGCGGACGAAATTCCCGGCCGAGTTCGTTGCACCTTCTCGGTTGGCCGCGAGATCACCAGCACCACGCGTGTCTGCCGTTTGTGTATTCACGTGCGAACAGCGAGGAGGTTCCACCGCCGTGGTGGTAGCCCTGCGACAACATTATCAAACGGACACGTTCTTATCGCGCGCACGCTGCACCGCACCATTCATGCGTCGGTTTCGCACCGGAAGACGCGACGCGGCGTAGAGACACGCATGTCAACTCGTGCGCGCGCGCCGGCGTACGGCGTGCGTGTGCGTGGACCAAAATGGCGGCCGTACGCGGCGGTTACGTAACCCGGGCTCGCGTTCCGTTTTTCTTCCTTTCTTCTCTTCTCTCCTTCGTTCCTTCCTTCTCCTGTTTTCTCTCTCTCTCTCTCCCTCTCTCTCTCTCCCCCGTTGCGTTTCCTTCTCCTCTGCTCGCGCGAATTCACGTTTCGCGGAAACGGTCGCGCGGACGCGATTGTTTCGAATCGCGCGCGGGATCTCGCTTGGTTCCCCGGAAATCGATCGATCGACGCGCGTGAGAAACGTCGCCGTGCGTAGACGATTCGATGGGGACACGTGTATAACGTAATTGGTCGCTCGCGAATCGTGAGGCGGACGCGGATCCAACGTTGGACGAATCGTGGCGGTCGCCTCGTTGTTATTATCGATCGGCAGTGTCCAGTTGCGATTTCGGATCGTTAGAATGATGCGATAGGTGGCCGAGTGGGCTGGCGAGCAATTTTGGCTGACCCAGGGGCTGGATCGGCGGGATCCTCTTCGTTTGGGGTCTCTGGCAGTGCGCGCGGATCCCTGATCGAGCAGCCGATTGTAAAGGTCTCTCTATCTCTCTCTCTCTCTCTCTCGCTCTATCGCGGCTAGTTGGCAGTGTTCGAGAACGAAAACGGAGTCGATCGATCCCGGCTCCTTGCGATCCTTTTTCCACAGTCTTGAAGGCTCGCGGCTTTCGAGCGGCTGTTGCGAGAGTAGTTCCTCCTCCTATCGCACGCGGGACGACAGAAGACGTACTCGGTGACTTTGGCCGTGGATGACAGCGGTGGATTTTAAGAAAGAGTGATAGTCAAAGAAAAAGAGAGAGTGAGAGTAGGGAAGATAGTATCAGAGTGGGAGTGAAATGAGAAAGAGAGGAAATGGGAGAAAAATGGGAATAAAAATCACAGTAATAGAGTAAGGTGTTCGCGAAAATCTGGCGGCGATTAATCGCTGATTGGCAGTGGTGTTTTCGAGATCGAACGAACTGGATGGGTTCGTCAGTCGTTTAGGTGTTCCTCTGTCACTTTCCGCACTGTGCTCTCGTGGCCTGTTAGCTCTCGTGTACGGCCGTTAACGGTGACAACGAAGCGGGAGGCCTTCTTTTTCACGGGATTCTTCGAAAGCGCACACGCGTGTTCGGTTGCACGGTTGTAATTCACGGGACGGGCGTGAGGCGATCATGCGAATATTTCACACCGCGAGAACGGCCGCGTGCGTTGAACACAGACGAGATTACACGTGTATGTGTGTGTGTGTGGATGTGTGTGTATGTGCGTGTGCGTGAGAGTGAGAGAGAAAGAGACAGGAGGACGGTGGTGTTGAATATTCTCGCTCGATGGCACTTCCGGCTCGAGAGCCTAATGCACTTTCTCCTGAACGCCGCGAATAGTGATCGGTTTCCCTGTTGGAAGCAGCTCCCCCGGTGTATCCGTTCGATTCCACGCGACGCACGAATCCTATTGTAATCGTTCGATGATAAACGGCGTCGTACGTCTGACGATTTTTCGTTTTACTCGGAACGGAGACGATCAGAGAAACGTTAGATCGATTCGACGGCGTTCCGCGTGTCGGACGGCACTGCATCCAGGGCACTGATAATTCTAGAAATCGCCAGCACGTCCCACCGTCCTCGAAATCGTCGGAGCACCGCGAGGGGGTTGGACAGGAGCTGTATGGTCGAGCAGCAGGCGGTAGCGGCGGCAACAACAACAACAGCAGCAGCAGTAACAGCAGCAGCAGCAGCAGCAGCAGGTTGTCGTAGGTCGCAGGACGGTCCGTTTCGTACGGCAGAACTGGCACTTCCGGTCGAGGCACGTGGGTCCACGGTCCGGGCCGTGCGAAGGTAGGGACGGGCCGAGTTTTCGCGCGGGACACTTCCGGTTTGCGGCGAAACGACGACGTTCATCACCGTCACCATCACAGCCACCACCATCGGGCACCACCTCCACCCGTGTCGCGCGCGTTCCTTGGTCGCGGTGCGCGTTCAACGCTCGTCTACACGCGTGTGCGTGCGCCCGTACATACGGTGTTAACCTCTGTTAAGCGCGTGCCGCGTCTCTTAGTGTATATAGATAGACAGATATATATGTATACGCATATATATATGTATATGTTACACGTATACGTATATATATATATACATATATATGCGTGCGGCGTTCGTGTACGCGTGCACGTGCGCGCGTGTGCGTGGACGTGTTTCTCTCTCGTCGTGTACGGTCGAGGTGTAAACCGAGTGTCGAGCTGAGTTGGCTTCGACAAAGTAGGGCGACGACTGGGACAGCGGCCACGGGCACCAGCGCTCACCGACGAGGAACCCGTGCGCCGTGCGGTGGAGGAACTGTGGAAGTGGAAGAGAGAACCCTCCTCGTAAAACGGCAGCGTTGCTGTGCAATACGTTCTCCAGTAGGGGAACCTCTAACGCCGCTGCAACAAGCCTAGTCGATTGCTTAGCGTTACGCACGCCGCTCGCGGAAAAACTGTATCTGCATGCTGCGTGGCTGTCCGCTGCCATGCGAACAGAGACGCACGCTACCGGATCGAAAGCTGCTGCTATTGCTACCGCTGCTCTTGCAGTTTACACTTTTCCGCCTTAGTCCGCCTCCTGCGCTTTGCATAGATATGACATTTCGTTCCGGTTCCTCTATCCTTCTCTTTTCTTCTCTTCTCCCGTTTCTCTCTTGTCCCTCTCTCGCTCCGAGACCTTTTGCCGAGACCGCCTCGACGACTTGCACTTTCTTTCGACGCTCGATTTCTACGTGTACGCATCGCGCTACGTGCCGGGAATACGATTTATTCCCGATTTTACAACGTCCACGAGCAGACTCGTTGCTCAGTCGAGAAGCGAATTCGCGGTTTTGGGAACGCGGGACGCGTGTGGAGATTACGCGGACTTACTTCTCGCTTATTTATAAGATGCACCGGTAACGCGTTCGAAAAGTAGGGTGTTAAAAATTTTAGCGCACGCGTTGATTCGTTCTTTCGTTAGAGGCAGAGGGTACGCGCGATATTCTTCGATGGTATTCGAGCAGAAATTAGTGCTAATCAAGACTACTGAATACTACTGATAAAAAATAATTGCCACTAATTAGATACTTAACTGCGAGGCAAAATATTGGATATCACTTTTCCACGTTCTAATTGAACGTGAAATTATAGTTGAATTTTATTGGGTCGCTTATAATTGAACGAGTAAATGAAAACTGCGGGTTACGTAACGGTGTCGTATTGTTGATGAAAGGCGTCGTTATTGTGCGGTGAAATTAGAGGGAAAGAGTGGGGCTTAGGTCTGGCCAGTGGTCGGCGGAAATTTCGCGAACGCAGCCTCCGTCGATATCTCGATCGAAACGGCAATTTCGAGCGTCGAACGCGGGAATTTCACGCGATCGCGTGAAGCACGCGTGTCGCGAAATAATGTCAGCCGCGACGCGGCTCTGAGCTTAAGTGGAACGTACCCCGTTGGGTACCTCCCTTCGGGATATCGTTCGCTAATTAAACGCTGCAGCTAAAATCTGATTCAGTGTCTTGCGACGCTTTAATCGAAGTACTTCGTTGTCAATTGATTCGTAGTACATTTTTTTGCGCTCCGAATTCATATATAAAGATACCGAGAAATTTATATCATTCTGTATTTTTTACTCGACAAGAATTCCTTTTTAGATTACCTTTTATAAAACAAATTTATCGTAGACGATAAAAATATTAGTTGCACAGTGAAATAAAACCTGAGGTTAATTACACTAAATCAGGTTAAAGTAAATTTAGTGTTAGTAAATTAAGATTATCGAAAAAGATTCGAACGAGATCCTATCGAGAAGGCTTACCTCGTAGGGGAATATCGTTGCGCAGAAAAACTTGCAGCAGTATCACCGTGTGTACCTCCTACGATCGTACATTGCCAGCCAGAAATGGTGGACTGGCCAAATATCGGGGACGAAAGCAGACCAGGAAAACGGCGCGCAGTGGGAAGCGTGTATTTAGAATGAAAAGAGAAAGCAGCGAGGCATAAACTGGCTAGGAGAACTCTCATCAGCCTCTATGCGCGTTCTTGTTATTCTTTTACGGTCTAGGCCACGATGTTCGATAACCGAAAAACTTTCACCTTCCGAACCGCGTCGCACTCAACGAGTCCATGACCAAGGATCGCACTGCCCGTCTCAGCCACAGCTGCGAGCAGCCCTCGCAGCCTCGCCTCTCTTGATCTTGATCTTTCAATCAACCCGTTACATAAAAATATCTCTGAAACATCTCGGACAGCGGAGCCCGCCAAAAAGGTTAAACGCCAGCCGCGTTCAGTCGGGGAGCGTGAAACAATCGATAAGGTCACCACGAAACCGAACTGTCTCGCGGTTTTCACCGGTAAAATCGATTAACCAGATTTATTTCGTTAGAAAGTCGATACTACCTTTCGCGACATTTCATCCTTTTGGTGCTACGATTCACGAATGAAATCGCGAGGGGCGCGCTTAAATGAATCCCCGGAAAGAGCGATCGATGCGTGTTCCACGTACACGGAAAGAGACAGTTCTCGGATATTAAAGGGAATCCTTGTTTAAAGGACATCCGCGGGACAATATCGCAGCAGGAAGAATAGTGGAAAAAGGAGTAGCGCGAGTGGGAGATCGTCCAGGTCGAAGGCCAACCGGAGCGCTCCTTGGAGCACCGTACGTCACAAGGATCCTCCGCGTCGTTGCCCTGACCTCAAAACTAGCTGACTCTCGCTATCGCCGCTACAATTACGATCTCGCTATACTCGACTAGAATAAACCTCCGTCCGGCGACGGCCAACTATCTAATTGTCTTTGTTTCGCAAACTGCTTTGAAAAAAAAAAGAGGCAACCGTGAAACTCGGTCGGCAATAAAATTGCCTCGAGAGAATACCTGGCGTCTTTCGACTCGCTGGAAAGAATTTCGAAAAAATCCCTCTAATCCTTATCGAATTTTTGCTCCTGGTTAGTCATCGATCCTTTGTCACTCCGGATTCTCGCTCTCAAGGATTTCCTCGCAGGGATCATCGAACAGCCAGTCATGCGTCAACTATACACGCGTCTGATCGTAAATCGCCACTGGCTGGAGGTTGCGTTTAGCGTGATGTAAAACGAGATGCGAGGAGCGATGCGACGCTTCCTGTTCCGAACAATATCCCCGTTCTGTCGATCGTTTCACCGGCAAATGGTTCACGCAAGCGACACGCTGTTGCGGCCCATTAAGGGCACTGCACCGCGCGTGTCCTCGTAATATCTACCGCGCATCTTCGAACAAGAACAACGCGTCGAAAAGCGTGAACAAATTTTCGAATCATTTTTAGGTCACGAATTTTTGTTTGCTAAGAAACAACGATTACATAAGCAGGTTCATAAAATGGTACATAAAATGGTTGTTGTCGAGTTTGGAAGTGATAATTGACGGAATACAAATGCATTTTACGTGGAAAGTGGAAAATTGTCGGTATAGCCAGACAGGCGTACTTTTCTCAATGGTCGGCGAGTTAAGATGTCAAGTTGCAGAAAACGGCGAGCGTCAAGGTAATTTTGTCCGGCGAATCGAGTCGGTCGAAATAACCAAAACATCCGCGTGCTAAGCACGTGATGAATGCAACGGCTCCGGCTATTGGCTGGCAGAGCCAGAGCCCGCTTTACCGCTCACCTATATAAGTGGTCATTACATGCATTTGTTTATAGATAGCGGCTCGATTGGCTACATTGTACAATACACGCTGTAGATATATTTTTTTCAGGGCTAAATATGCGATTACCTCTGCTCTGCCCTTCGGTGAAAAATTTAGAATCGATACGGGTGTTGCGTAATCGTCGCAATTCGAGGGACAAGCTTTCTAACCCTGCATACGTAACGATTACGTACCTAATTTTAATCGTAACTAATTTTGGAGATTGACTCTTTCTACCTTAAAATGGGGATTGGATCCTTAAACGCTCGATTTCTTAGGAAATAGCTTAGTACATTAAAAAAAAAAAAATCCTCGATTCATAGATTAAAACCAAAAAGTATTTACATATATATTTGTTGTTTAAAACAATCGAGTTTATTGATTTATTTATTATATCGAAACCCGTGTACGAATAAATCGCAGACTCGCGTCGAAAATTATTTTTATTCGGACACGGTTCAGCTTCGCGTTTGTCGCATTTACGCGTCTGCTATATTGGGAAATAGCGTATGTTGCCAAACGGTAACACGATGCATTCATCAAGGGTTAACGCCTTGCCATATAACCACGAGCGGACACTCTGCGCAGCTAGCAGTCAAACGTTTAATCTCGATTCAAATTCTGGTTTCAATTTCTTGCGCGTGATACGCTTAAGAAAAGTAAGTATTCCGCGCTGGTTGCACAGTATCGAACCGACGAATAGAAAGGACGCTGGCCAAAGCGTGCGCGGCGATTCTAAATGAAAAAGAAAAATCGCTTGGCGAGGGGTTAAGGCGGGGAGCGATGCGTGCGCGCGTATGTAGATTCGCGGCGCTGGTAATCGGCCCCGGTTAATGACCTTTCAGCGTGCAATTGTTCGTAACGAGCGGCTTTCGTCTCATCAGGGTCGAGACTCGTTCGTCATTTCAGCCTGCATATTCGGGTCAACTATTGTTTGTCGCGGTATTAAGCGACCGCTTCACCAACGAACAATCTATTTCCGGTGACGGATTGTCGGATTCCATGCGCCGCCCCTCTTCTCTATCAAGAGCGCTCCTCTCTAGCCGGCCCGGGTGCGCCGTGCGCCTTCGTTCCCCGGGAAGTGTGTCATTCGTCGTTCCACTATTACCCCTGGTGACGTTCCTCGGGAGAAAGCAAAAATTACGCGCTCACGGGACCTCCTAACGAATTTCTTTTCATCGCGGAGGACGTCGTCCGCTGGGTTCCTGCCGTGCACCAAGCGAACAGGGGTTGCAGCTTCCTGTCTTATTATTTTTACGTTCTGGTTACTTTAGAGTTACATTTTTCAGAATTAAGTATTCGATCGAGTCTATCAGAGATTTTTTAGGATACAAAGTTTGGGGATGGATTGTTTGTCGAGTGCATTGGTTGAAAGTAACCTTTTGGCTAAGTTTCGTTTAAATTCAACTATTGTTATTCAACGAGCAGTTCGCCGGTTCTATCTATGCGAAATGTAATGGTAATACGATGCACAGTCTATATAAAGAGTTACTTACTCATCGTTCCATTATATAACGTACGAACACGTGATTTCACTGAGGAACGATTTTTCAAAATCACCTCAGCCATACTTTACGATGCATTTTTGTACGTACATTAAAAGTAGAAAAGGTCAATAGGGAGTGTATGTGGTAGGAATAAAGTACACAGAAGGGAGCAATAAAATATCTCAGACAGCCATGAGAAACATAAATGTGACTTAACAAAAATTAATCATCGACATTAATAATAATCTTCCAAATATAATAACACGTACTTTACATAGAATATTTTACATATTCCTGCATATTACACGTATTCTCATAAATGCATAAATAATCGCTTTCTAACCAGAAATTTTGTTCTAAACCGATCCACCCTTATGCAACCAACGTAGCCTCTTACGTTTCAATTTCCATACGCTTCATTTTAACATGCAAGGCTAATGTAACAGAAAAATGCAAGTCTGTAACGCAAATAAATACAGTTCAGATCTTCTAGAAGGCTAATGTTAGCCTATTTCGCGAGCGAACAAAATTTCTTACTACTCAGAGACTTTAGTAGCGGAAGATCGAGCAAAGTTCCTTGGCGTAGTCGAACATTTCGAAAAGGATAAAACGACGCGGCTCATCTGGATTACCGTTTCCCGTTCCGAGGCTCGAGGCTGCTTAACCGTTGAACGTCGCGGGGTACCGCAAGCCCCACTGACTCACAGAACTACTTTCCCTTCTTTCCCGACGAGCCAGTATCTACTGGCTCCGCCGCGAACAGAGAGGCCCGTTATCCAGCCGGCTCGTCGAGAGTGAAACGTTTGTATACCGAACTCTGCCTTCCCACGGAACAACGTCACTCTCCACGTAAAAACGCTTCCTCCCGTACAACCCTCCTCCCCTTTCGACCCCTTTCTTCCCTTTTCTTCCCTTTTCGTTCCTCCGCTATTCCGCCGTCGTTCTTTTTCCTCAATTTTTGCCCTCTCATTTTTTCTATTTTTTGTTTCTTCCTCTTTCTCTCACTTTTTCTACCCTTTATAGTGGTTTCGAGGAGCTTTGATTTACGCAGCCAGCAGTCATTCGCATTCTCTGTTTCGATTCGCTTTTACTTTGGTTTACGAGGGAGTTGCGCTCTCTGTTTTAGATGGAACGAACGGCGCGACTTTTTTCTGCGAGCGAGAGGTTCTCTGTAGGTCGAAAAAGCGAATCCGTTTCGAGGAACGAGATTTCGATTTTTCGATTAATTTTAATAGCATCGATTCAGAAAGTATAATAGTATGTTCTTTTTATTGTTCCTCTATTTTTGGAATTTTCTTTTTTTTAATCTAGGTCAACGAAGGGCGAACATTTTCTATCAACGGTGCGTAAAGTTATTTTGAATATATTTTTTTTTTAATTGAAAGCATACTTTTATGGAATTTTTTAACAACTTCGAACGCTGATATAATAAATGAAACTTTTATTCAAAATTCTGAAACGAATTCGTGTGCGCGGTTAGATCGATACATCGTACTTCGTGCTCGTTCTCGTAGAAAAAAAAAAAACGTTGATAAAATTTTCAGCGATTTTTGTCGCCTAAACGCGTTAATCTTTACTTTGTTCAAGGTGCGAAGTCAAACATCCGCGGGCATGCAGTTTCTAGCAAAGCAATTAGAGCGGCAAAATTCGTTGTACAGCCGACAAGCTAGCAAAGGACGTACAAAAAGACTTTTCTATTTATTCTACAACAATTGCAACACCCACTATGTCAAGGATAAATTGCTATTTTGTTACCGCCACAGTGTTAACTACAATCTTAAACAGCGCGCCTAGAAAGTCTGACTCGAGAGGCTGGACTTTATCGCAGTGATTTTCTCAATTAAAAACACAATCGTTATCGGCTATCAACAAACTTGATAATTCACCATTCGAGTGGAGTTTTTTCTCAATTTAGAACTACCTTTAGACAATTAAAAATTAATTAGCACACGAAATTAGTTTTCACTTTATAATTAAAACTTACGTAATATCAGTTTTAAATACTGTCCGTTGAAATTTATCGAATAACGTCTCACGATAACGTGCAATCATTTAATCACAACCATATTTTTTTTCTTTATTCACTGTTACCATTGTTACTAAAACATTCGCTTCGAAAAGCGAACCCAAATCAAGCAAAGATACAAAAATCAATCTCTTTAAATTTAGAATGCAGCTAATACTCGCGCGATATTTCAAATTCTCCCTTTGCAATCACAGTTTCATCCCCTGATTTGGTATCGCTAGAAATCGACATCTCTTTTCCGTTCGCCACGGAGCTTAAACGCGCGCAGACGCTTCGCAATTAGACGGCAGGGGATATCGAGAGGTAATCGTGGCCGCGGTGGTGGCGCGAGTTTTTCTCAGGACGGGCATCGGGGCCTCGCGAAGGACCTCTAATTAAAATCGAGAAACTCGCGGACTCCGCGTAATGACACTCCACTGGTCGTAATGATTTCGCGCATTGCCAGGGAGATAATTATAAGCACGCGATACGCCTCGATGAAATTAAATTGGACCCGTGTAGGGGCTGTGGAGGGGTAGCTCGTACGCGTCGATGAGATCGACGAAACTTTGCCACTCGAATGCTCGTTTCTCGCGGAAAAGTTCGTGGCTGATGTGGTGCCGGGTGTACGGGAGGTTCGCAACTATTTTTAGATAATTTAGGAAGCTCTCGTGTTTCAGGGAGAACGCAGTTATTTATTTATTTAGCAAATTAGATGCATTTGGGATCGAAAATTTCTTAATCGATGTTCAGTTGGTAAGATCCAAGTTCAAGAGAAATGTATCGTTTGAATATTCGTTGTTTATTAGAAAAAATAAAAGGACAGCATCTCTGATGCATTAATGCGCTAACAGAAGTGAAATAGTAACTTTGTTATTGCATATTAAACTTGTAAAAATCAACTGGAATGGCCGCTCGTAAAAGGCCTGGACGGACGCGTACGTTCGCGGCGCGGGCCGCGGAATAAGCGGATGCGAGCGTGCACCGGCGATCGTTTCACTGCCAGCCAGCAATAGCGTGGGTCGAGCGCCATTGCCATTGCGAACGCGCCTCGCTCGGGTTGGCACGGACGCGTTTAGACGCGTAGCCTAGCCTAGGAGAGCGCCGTGGCGTAGTTCGACGGACAGAGGGAGGGAAATAAACCTCCGCGAGATCGTGTTCCTCGACCAAACGTGGCCCAGTTACCAGCGCGTTCGAGGAAGTCCGCGAACTCTGCTTACGCTTGCCAATAAGGGGGTGGTTCTCCCGGTCCTCGTCGTCTCTCACCTTCCCAGAAGCGTTTTTGACCAATCGAAGTGGTATTCTCACGTTTCTCGACTTTCCTCTCGCGACAAGAACAAGATATGATTAATAACATGTATAATTGCATCGACAGTCGATTAATTTGCTCGCGAATAGGTAAAAAGCGATCGCGACGCGTTCAGATCGCGGTGGGAAGAAAGCAAGCGGGTAGAAAGCAACGGGCGGCGATCCGCGGAGATTCGTCCGGGTTTTTCCCTGGGACCGCGGCGAAAGAACACGACTCCGACGTCGCGGATTTCGTTTTCCGACACGCTTTCGTTCGCTCGGTGACCGGTCGTAAGAACGAAGCCACCGCTTAACGCCGCGTCGTCACGTTCCATTTAGGAGGCTGCGGAGGGGCCGTCGGTTCGTTGCCACCGTAGAAAGTGTTCCTTCGGTTGTTATCGCCGCGTTTGCTCGCGGTCACTTCCTCGTGTCTGGCTGACCTTTCCCTCCGCGTCCACCTTTTTCTCCGCGCTCGCGAAAGGGGCCGCCAATAACGCTGTCGATGGCTGCGAGTATCGGTAGCGCCGGTCGCGGTCGATCGCGGTCGATAACGAACGTAGGTGGACGCTGAAACGAATCGACGGTGGTAGCGTCGAACTGGACTTACTAATAGCGGTGTCAATGGTAATAAACGTTGACGATTTCGTTCGATCGTGTACGCACGGTTTTCGATCCAAGGCGCACTGCGTTAACGTCGCAGCGTGTTAATTGATAATTGTGCGTGTATCGTTCGATATTCGGTCGAACGTTTTCGAACGATGTCAAAGCGGATCGATCAGTATTATCGTCGATAGCGGCAAATGCTGTCGCTATTAAGTGACGAGAGATTGAAGTTGATCGACAGGATTGACAATGATCGGTGATATCGTCGATATCGACTAATATTTGGAGTATCATTGATTTAGCTATACTCTTGGTAGAAATAATCGTATCTAGAAAATTGGGGGTCGACAAACCGTGACTAGCGAGTCGCACGCGACCTCTTTGCCATCTTGAGTGCCACTCTGTTACGAACGACGATTTTCATGATTTAATTTATATCGATAAATGCGACACTTTACAATTTTTAAAACAGTAAAAAGAGTTAGAATAGATTAAGTCAGGTACATTCTTGGTGAAAATAATCGTATCTATCGTCTGAAATAATAAAATCCGCTAAAATGATATAACCTTTCGAAAAGTTACGTTAGCGTTGCACCTCGGTTGAACGGAAGTTATTTATTGGGCGCATACGACGAACAATCTTCCTGGCAATATTTATCGGGGTTATTGAACACGTGGTACGCAATCTCGTAGGACACGCGTAATATATGTACGTGGTTGGTGGAAAATTCAATGCTCGGAATTTCGAAACAAATCCATCGAAGAGCATCGACAGTTGTCCGTCTCCGTCCGTTTCGAGTCGACGAATCGTCGTGAATCGTGGACAAACATCGTCAGACTTCGGGGCGACCGGCGATCGTCCGAGAAAGTTGGCTGGATCCACGGCGAAGAGCCGTCCTTCGGCTTTGTTTATTCGCGATCAGCCCGTTCGTTGCGACACGCGGATGCGGGCTAGCGGTATATCGGCTTGTGCCTCGCGCGCGCTCCTCGCTGCTGGTTACGTACACCGCCGCGATGTTTTATTGAACAGTCGGAGGAGGATTCCGTGGTAGAAGCGGAACTGATTATCGACGTTTCAGCGGACTACGGATATCTTTCGTTTCCTATCGTCAGAGGTGTATCTATACCTTTTCGATCGATTATCATTGCACGTCGATTGGGACGTTCGAATTTATTTCTTTTGTCCCAAGTCGACCAGTGTTTCAGTATACTATCGTTTAGTATTTATTACAGTAACACGGTAAAATAGATAGTCGAATAAGGGTCGACTGTTTCATCTTTAATTCGGACCACAAATCTCAAAATTCTCCAGCTGTTACGTTATACCAGATAAATAGCATTTAAAATTCGAAGTCTCGTGACATTGAAGATCGAAACGGTCGGAAACGGAGCGAAGGAAGTGTTCGCGCGGCGCGGTTGAACGACCTGCTTAAAACGCGCCCGTTCGGCGCGGTTCAACGACCTCCACGTTCGTCCACGGGTCGCGGCTATTATTTTTTCTTGTTTTTTTTTTTTTTAACAATAGGGAAAGCGTTGCGAAAGCGACGGCGCCGAGCTGCGACGATGGGTCGAGCGCGCGGCTACGAGCGGGTAGAAGCAGAGCGAATCCTTTCGTTTTCGGTTTTACGCGGATCGCTTTCGAGCTTGGTCCCCGCGAAACGATCCACGGAGCCTTTCACCACCGCGAGAACCGAGTCGCGATGCCCGCCAGTTACGAAACGAGTCCTCGGCGATTCGTTCGGCTGGAATTCGGCCGAGGGAAGGTCAAGGGCTGCCGGGCAAGAGTGGCTTTCACCAGAAACTCGAGCGCCGCCATACCCGATTCGGGTCGCGCCGACGAATTTCTAATTGGTCCCGCAACACTCTTGCCGCGACCGAAATCCATGGAAATGCAACGTTTCCACTGTTAAATCAGGAACAATCGGGAGTTTTCTTGAATGTCTTTAAAAATATTGTTTTTTTTTTCCATTACGATGGAAGAAAAATGATGCTGGAGTTTCTGGGGAATACGCGTCGTCGGTAGTTTGGTATTTCAATCAGAAATCCATTCTATACTTTGATTACGAAGAAACCAAACTTTTCCGTAGTGACTGAATAGAGCGTGCGTTCTTCGCGAACTTCTGATTTTCCTCGGTAGTATATTTTTCTGTGAAATTGAAAGTTGAGATAGCGCTGGATTTCCATAAATTCATTATCGATTAAGACGAGCTTTAGCGTGTTGTGCATTGAAAATTTTAATTATTATACATTGAAATACCTATGCGTTCTGTCAATTAAAAAAGAAACGCAAATTGAAACTAAAATTGCACAATTATTTATTTGATACGATTTAGAAACTTGATTTTGCATCAGTTTATGTCATTGTTATCGCAAAAACTATTCATTCTATCGCAAACCTGAAAACAAGACCTTCCACAGAACTAGAAACACCTCCAAAAGGTATTTATCAAACAGCTCGTCCAACTCTCAACGCATCACTGAAAATAAGGGTTGAAGCGATTGAATTTGCAAGGGTAGAAAACTCCACATCTTTCAGATGGCCAATATTTTTAAGCGCGATTTTCTCTGGTTAAATATCATCGACAATAGGTAAGGCACTGCGGATGCAATAGATGTCGATGGTCCATGTGTTCACAGAGGGTTGAGGAGAGAGCCCTTTTTAGCCTTTTCTCCGCTTAGTATTAGTTATAGTCTATTTAACGATACAGAAAGGTTTGTTCGGTTCAGTTAAAAGTTAAATAAACTTATATCGCACGTTTCGTATCGCACTGTATCATAAAATTTCAACAATAAGTATAGTTCCATCTCGATGGAACCGTCTCCTTGTTCACTCGTCTCCAGTCGTCTGAAGGAGAGTGGGTCGCGTACCCGTGAGAAAAACGCTCGTTTCCACGTTTGTATTCGCGCGACTCTACTCGCGAAGAGGACACGCCGATTCCTACACGCTAAACCGCGGTTCGAGGGACCGATTGCGTAAATGTAGGAAGCGCGGATGCGTTCACCTTTGCGGCTCAGCCTTGCTCGGGCAGCGACTCTCATCGCCGCCAAAAAGCTAGCTGCTTTAGCTTTCTGTCGATGAGAATTCGTTTTGGGGTGTCGTTCTTTTTTGTAAAGCGCTTGAAATCGACGCGAAGTTGCATCGCGCCAGCTGAAAGGGTTTCGTTTCATCTGAAGACGATCAGTGAAAGTTCTTGTTTGTGTAATCGCGATTATCGAAAAGTGGTTAGAATGTCATCCGTATAGCTTTTATTTTCAATTTGATATTGAAATTGTAGGAGTGATGATGCATTAAATGATGTGGATATGTAATAGTTCGGTATTTATTGCTGGAACTACTATTATAAACGAATACTACTATTATAGTATTACACTAAATGTAATAAACCACGCATTTCCGCAACTCGTCTGACCATGATCTCCCTGTTCGTCTTGATCTACTTAGACGTTCGTCATAGAGTCACGAAAGCTCCTAAATCGACGCACAAACGACTCGACACTAATAACAGACATCCTATATGTCAACTTTCGAATCCATCTTCTTACTTGTATTGAGCAATAAATGATGGATACAAAAACTGTTTGCGCGTAGCCGTGTTTATGAATGAAACATTCTCCTGATTCTTCGTGTCAATGCCTCGGAATCAGACCAATTTATTATTGAGCAGTATTAACGTTAGCGTATTCAAATTTATTCAAATATTACTCAGAATCACTCCATTCAGAAAATATAGCAAAATAATTATAAATTGTGCGATTATTTTTATCATAATACTTATGTTGCATCTATTTTAAGCTGTTTATTCTTGTCATTTTTAGTATTTTTTTATAATTTTTTAAGAAAACGACTCAAATACTTCCGACTCTAGGGTTAAACTGCGATGCCCGAAAAGAAATGGTCGAAAATCAGCCTCGATGTCGTACGATAACATTTTCAATCGCCTCTGGTTCGGTGAAGTTTGATAGCTCGGGTGGGTCAGTCGGCCGATCGTTTCACGCGGAAACACGAAGCGAACGGCGAACATCGGTGGAACACGATCAGACGCGGAAGCGATCGGCAATCGATTTTCGAAATCGCGATAGAATATCGGCGTCGGTCGATGGTATTAATTCGCGAACCAAAGCCAGATTAACCGGTGCGCTCTACCTGATCGCTGGTGGACTTCCGCGCGTTGTGGATTCAGTTTCTCACGGTCCGATCGAACGCCTTGTTCTGTTCGCTAAGACCACCGATGCTCTCGACCTCTTCTCGCTCGAAACCTTCTCCTCGCGTCTCTCATTTTCCCCTTTCTAACCCTTTGCGCGCGAAAGAAATCTAATTGTTTTGTTCTCTTTTCTTTACAGTTATCAAAATAAAACTGTCTTGTGCAAATTTAATTTGTTAATTTGTTAACGGAATAGATGAAGTTAATTGCAATTTATTTTTGCTCTTATGTTACGAACTGAAAATTATTTGCATTGCCTTCTTTTGAGCGCAAAGGGTTATATCAATCTTACTTTAGCACTATGTATACTGTAAGTACTACTCTGATTGATAGTGATAATCGATATTATGGCACCTGCGTTTATTTCTCTTTACGTACAATTTAATTTCTTCTCATTTATTATTATATATAATACAATTTTCTTTCGTGCAATCATAGATGATATCATTTAAACGAGTACATGAATTATATATTCTTCATATGTATATTCTTCATTATATATTCCTCATATATATTCATATATATTCATGAATTATATATTCTTCATATTCGTTATATAAAACTGAAAACATTTGCATATCAGAAATCAGAACCCAGAAAGTAATATCGTGTACGTTTCCACCTAAAAAAAAATAACAAGCATGAACAATGCGAACTTGTACGTAAGTGTGACGAATTATCTAATTATGCAATTTTCCTGTACTCCACCGGTACCGAGTAAAAAATCTCTAACTTTCTCCTCTCATCGTTTACGGTGCGCGTAGATAAATAGTCGATCTGCCCACCATCTTATGAGTCAACCGATCGTCGAACGCCAGTCGCGGCGATTCTCCGACAGCCACGTGTATCGTCTGAGTATCGATCGTCAGAGTAGATCGACGATCGACCGGGAGAGAAACCTCTGTAACTTGGTGGGGAACGAATTTTTCGCACGGCGAGCGAGGTGAGGCGCGTTGACGAGCGATTTCACGTGCTCGACTGCGACTCTGCGGTTCAAGTTTGCTTATTAATTCGTATTACGCGTCCCGTAAACAGAGACGGGATTACGCAAGCGGGCAGGCTAAATAATTTTTCAGTAACATCCTTTCTCTCACGGGGGATCTATCCAGAGTGACTGTTACGTCAGAAACTGACAACCTTAAATTGCATGCATTTATTAACTGCACGAGTAATGCTTTAACTGTAAATTAGTGAAGATGGATTGGAGTTATAAGTGGAATATCTTCGATGAAAAATGAGTAAAAGTGAAGGGAACGCTCGTTAATACTTCAAATGAATTTGATATCGATAAGCAAAATTCGACGAGGGATTTAATATACGTAGATCCCATTAACTGCTGCTATTACAAAAATGGAGTCTCTCGGTTCGACGTAACTTCGATTTTATTTCTGTAGATGTTTATCAAATGAACGGAAAGAACATAGAGCTGAAGGCAGATCTTTTATTCAATCGGATGCTATCTTATTCAGGTCAGAAAACGTAATCGTTCGAGTCGAGTAAATTAATTAAAAGAAAGTATAGTCGGTTAAAATAAGTAAATTGTTTTTTTTCCAGCTCGATGTAGAATTCGAGCTGAAGCAGTTGAGAGTTGATTTAACAGTGCAGATGTCTGATTCGATCAAATGCTTCGATATGGAACGGCGATTCGCGCAGTTCGGTTCGCTTTCGTCGCAGTCGCGTAGTTGGACCAAACGCGAATCGTGCGTTACACCGTCAAACCAGTTCCGGTAGGTACGATGCAACGGGGTAAAGTGAAACTGATAAGGTGGCTGCAAGAAAGTCACCAGGAGAAAGGAGTCACTGTTACGGACGCTGTTTATTAGCATAATCGAGCGATGGCAAGGCAACAATTCTATACCCGATCCACGAGATATATCCGCGAGTTTATCGTGAGAGAGCTACTCGGTTTGCACTTGCTCGGACAGCTGCTGCTGAGTCGCGTCGTCGAACGAGAAATCGAAAGTCCAAGTGCGAAGATCGCGATTTTTTCAGGCGATCCGTACGAACAAAATTCGACGGGTCTACGAGTCTTTTTGTCGAGTTGTCTTCTTTCTTTAACTTTGTAATTTTGGGAAATTCTGCTTGGTGAAACAACAACACATCCATTCGTAATTTCAATTTTATTTTTATCGTAAAATGAGAATCTTGTTTTAAAAGATCGAGTCGTCCTGTAATTTTCTTAAGGAGATACGTGATTAAATGTTTTATGTAAAATTAAATGTACATTAATCGTATTAGTGGAAGAAGAAACTTTTAAAGCAACTGGATTTATTTTAAAAATGCAGCTCGTCGTTATTTCTGTTCCTCTGATTTTTAGTTACGTTTCGATGTGACAAATGTGTTTGCAACGTAAAACACTGTTAAACGTTCTGTTGAACACTATTCGAACCCTGCATATTTATGGATCTATTAAGTTGGTAGGAAATAAACAGTCGACTGAAATATATTGGGATTCATCCATAATCATAGCGATAGTTTTCGATTCTCTTTAATTATTCATACATCACGCAAAACACATCTAGCTTAATTAGTTTAACAAATTATATCGTTTAATATTTCCAATGCGAATAGCAAAGTTGGTCTGTTTTCGACAAGCTTATCTTTTATGAATTTATACATTTTTAAAAGCAGTCCGCTTTACTGCGAACATCGCGGTACCGAACTTGTTGAAAAATTGATCGATCCGATGACATTAAAATTTTTTTATAACTACATCAAATACTTGCTCAAAGCAGGAATCTTTGTTGCAAACATCCTGATAATTGAATTTCCTTGAACTTCATTAATTTAGATATTCTTTGAGGTAAAAATATCTGTTGCGAACGCTGCAAAGCTTCTCGAATATTCCCAGAACGTAACACAAAATCATTGAAACAATTACTCAAGGTCGAAATCCCAACCAACCGTTTATCTCGCACCACTCAAATACCATAAATCAGAAAAAGAAGAACCGAGAGCATGGAAAAGAAAAAATGGGGTGAAGAAACGTACCATCCAAAGCTCGAACAGATGATTCATTCAGGTTGCAACGACAATATCACTTCTCACCTCCTCATACGGCTCGATAAAAGATCACTGGCACACTTCCATTATCCATCGGTAGGTGAATCTTTAAATTCAACGCACCCCCTCGTTCTACGCCACTGTCAATGTACCCTCTTCCAGAAGCCCGCTTCCCCTCACCGCCCCGTTCTCACCGTTACCCCCCTTTCGCCCCCTTTCGACGAGCAACACCACCGCTTCCCATGTCCCCGATGTATCACAGGAGAGGGTGGTGGTGGTGGTGGTGGCGGTGGTGGGAGACTACGGTTGAATGACGTCATCGGTGGGTGAACCTAGTGGTGGAAACGGAGGAGCGAGATGGGGGTGGTGGTTGCGCGCGAAAGGGTGGCGGAGCGCATCGGAGTGGGGGTTTACGGTAGGGGTTGCTGACGGGGTGAACGACCGACCTAGACTCGAAGTCAGGGGTGTGCAATGTATGAAACGATCCGTAATAGCAACCCTCCTTCAAAGCAATCTACAAGGGTAGGCTTTACACCCTCTTTCCTCGTGTTTGTGTTCTTCTCGCTGCCTGGGCCCGTTCGACGAGCGATGCCGGCGCGTAACTCGCAAACGTTCGCCTCTTCCAACCTTCTACAATCTTCAATTCTGTTTGTTTTACCAGAGATTGATCGTAGTTTGTTGCTCTCCTTTTTCATCTGCGATCTAGGTGTCGGTCGGGTAGGTCACGTTAGGTGTTTCACCTCTCGTTGAAAGGGGTTCTTCGGTTTCGTAATTAAAATATACGATGATGCGATTAAAATGTATGATGATCTCATTAGATGAATTTTATGATGATATTTTATTTTAATCGATGAAACGATCCGTCTGTTTAGTCGCGCCACATGACTAACTGATTTGTGCGTGTATCGCAGTGCAGGATTAATGTGGAAGCTAACGACTAGTTGGGACACACTATGCACTCGCGAATGCAACTGGATTAACTTTAAATTTAATTCACTGGAAGCGTCATGTTCACAACACAACTCTTTCATCCGCCAAGCGACCCAATTATGTTATTCGAGCGATTTATTATGAAGAGAGAGGAAGGAAAAAATTGAGCCTCGTCTTCGGGGCAATTAGTCGGGTTGTTCGAGATTGTACAGATATTGATTACGATGAAAATATTAAAGAAACAATTCTTTTTCACGGTGATTTCTTGTAAATCAACATTTTCCTCGTATATTTCAACTTGTGTCGTGAAGAATCAAAATTATTATCCTATATAAATTTTCAAAAGCAATTATTATCGATGACAATTCGAAAATTTCAATGCAAATGTCTGTCTTTAATAAAGCACATGGTACTTTTCAATTCGTCCCGCAAAAGGGTTATTAAAAGATAAACGCGATTAGCGAAGTAAGAGCGTTCGTCCCAAGAGTCTAGCCCGTCTTTCTCCATACCGATTCTAGAGCGGTCGAAAAGACAGCCATAACTCCGATCTTATCATTTCGCCGAGCAATCTATCATTTTATTTGCCGTTGCCATTTTAGATGTTATCTCGGCCGTCCCCGTACATTCATCGATATCGCGCGAATCGACGCGTTTCCCCACCTCCGACGATATCGTCGCATTCCGTTCCCCGCGTCACCTACATACCGCCATATTTGTTTCGAATTTTACTCAGAAGCGTCGCCACGCGTTATGGCGTTCTCTATTTGGACGACGACCGGCCTCAAGAACGAACATCATCTCGCTTGTACTCGCGAATATCGGTGATCGCGATTCAGACAACGAGAAAAAGAGGGAGAGAGAGAGAGAGGAGAGGGGGTTCGAAGCCGATCGGTGATCTCGAAATTCAACGAGCCAGACCCGTGACTATGATGTTCGAGGTCAGAAGATCATCGATGCAGATCGGTGCTTCTGTGCACCGATGACTTCGTGTCCCAGAAAGATAAAGGCCGTTCCCGTGGTCGGTAAACCGGCGTTGGCTTACGCCCGGGGTGAATCGAGTGCACGAATAGGGTAACGCGATCGATAGCTGACCGAAAATAGCTGATCTGCCCGCGAAACTCGTGAAAGGTTTATTAGAAAATGCTTTCTCGTTTCGCGGCGCTCTCGTTACAACCGACGAGACGATCGAATGCGCGTACCACGGGAAACCTCGCAGCCGATCGATAATTTTTTATACATTACCCTCACTTTAAACGTAACGATAATAAATTAATTAATTGAACGACGCGACTGAAGTCTTTGACCGCGCGCGTATTTAATATCTTTGTCTAGTAAAAATTTTCACTCTTTTTCATTTGTTTTCTTCGGAGGAATTTGAAATGCGTTTGGGACTTTACGCACGTCTCATGGTTTATGCAGATTAATTTTTAGTTTCAAAGTTTCTTTGAAAATGCCTCAACTTAGTTATTCTACAAAACTTTACAGGTTTTATTAATTCACTTTTACTTTTCGTGTTCATCAAAATTGTTTATAAGATTTCAATCGAGAATGATATATTAAGTAAAGTGAGAATATTGAAAAATTAAATTTGGATCCAATTAAACCAAGCAAACAACTATCGTTTTCCCGAATAAAATAAAATCTAAACGCAACTTGAATAAATCCACTTGCGAGACCTAACATCGATCGTATACAACTAATCCTATCCGCAACAGATTTCCTTTCTTTCGAGCGAACCCCTCGCTGGAAAAAATTTCGCGGTGGTCCGCGGAAAAATGAGTTTGTCCCAGTGCGCGTCGTCGTCCCGGACGGGGTTGGCCGGTTTCGAATTGTTGCATGCGACGAGGGTTAGACCGGCCGTTCTCCGTGGCGTTGCTGTAACACCACGTGGTCCGTATTGATCCTCTTCGGTGGGCACGTTGAAGGAGAGAGCGGGCCAAAGGGGGTCGGTGGAAAGAGCGCCGCGAACAGGGGTAGGCGGCGAGAGGGGTGGCGTCCTCCTCGTCGGTGGTTCCCTTGCAGAGCGCGCACCCTCTCGCTTCCCCGTTCGCGTCCTTCTCTCTCGTCGCAGAGGGTAGCAGCCTAGTGCCCCTGCCTTTCGGTCGTTCACCCTTCGTACACACTCGATTCCGATTCTCCGTCCCTCTCTCTCTCCCTCTCCCGCTCCAGCCTCCTCCCACCGCCCTTTCTGGCTTCCGTTCTCGTTTTCCGCCACCGATGCGCGCGCCCGATCCGAGAACTTGTCCCGGACTGTACTTGACCCCGCGGGGTGCGCGTCAGGAATTAAGGAACGGGCTAAGGAGCTGCGGATAAATTCATCTTACGCGAAGATGATGATCTCCAATTTTTTGGAATTTTTCCACTTTTCGAAGCGGAGGAGTCGTTAAAGGATCGAAGGGGTAGCTTGTTGACGAGATGCGTCTCTCGCGTTTGTTTCTTGGTTACGATTTGTAAGAATTTCGGGAGAACACGTAACTCCATCTCTGCGTAAGTTTCGATGCAGTGCTAATTTATAGAATTACAATTTTTCACGATTTTTTAAGGAAATTGACCCATTTTGTTTAGTTCGAGGGACCGGCTGTACGATGACTAATAATATTCTCCATGCTTTTCGAATGTTTTACGTTCCATAAGAATGATAGAAATAGAATTTTTCTAGAGCGGCGATTAGTCGTACTTACGGTTACTTGGACAAGCTAGCTGAACAAAAGGTAGATCGCAAGTAGGACTAAGATCGAAATCCAGAAAGTATGTTGTGGGCTTACCTGTAACAGAATAAGAAAGATACCTCGTGAAGCTTTAAGTCGGTCTATTTTTACGATATGGAAATTTTTCTTTTACCACGACCTCGCCCTCTGAAAAAGGTTAAGATCGTTGAAGAATCGTCGAGAGACGTTACCACGAGTGAACGGACACGCGTGTATTTTGTTAAATGCGTGCCATAATATAACGTCCCGCTTAAAGTGGTTTTCTTCGACCTTGTTCGCCTCGAGTTACGACAGAAGCTGTGCCGCACGATTACGCAGAGTTCGATGCGATTTCATTTTTGATGGTCACATTTAATTGGACACTACATTTTATACAACTATGCAAAACGTTCTATATAGATTTGCATAAATGAAATCGAAGAAAAGAAGCGTTAAAAAATAGATTTGAAACTTTTGTATACTCACGAACAGTCACTATGTAATAGAAAATATAATAACTCTATGATTCAGTGTATTTTCAATTTACTTATTTCACTGGCTTCAGAATGGTAGAGTTAACAATTTCTCGCGCGAAAGTAAAACGACGCCATCATTATTAATTCTGTACCGTGAAACGTACTAATTTTTCCCCAGAAATAATCCACTCTTAAACAAAACAGATTTTATGTCTCACGCTGCCATGGTTTTCGTTTCTCGATCCAGGAATACAGTTTTCGCATTTTTCGTTTCACGCAACTTTGAACGATTCCTGGTGACGTTGATGTCAGGGCGATCGAAACGCTTCCTGTGCGTTCGAATGCGTCTGACGTAGGCTGCGGAGGAACCACCCCGTGTCCCATTTCCCCGTTGGGAGAGCTTAAACGCAGAGGTTAAAACGTTTCACGGCCTCATCGGCACTTTTCGGGAAATACGAGGAAGCCACCGAGTAACGGAGGTGGGTGCACCTCCCCTCGAATCCCAGAGGAGTTTATGATCGCCCTTGTAATACTTGCGGTACCCCCTTTAGAGATAACCCTTCATTTCTTTAGTTCATTCTAATCTCAAGAATCTGATCAAACTAACCAATGAAATTTTCGTTTATTTTTTAAACGTTTTATTTTCAATTGTTATACGTATAATTTCATTTACTGCATTGGATTGACGAGGTTTAGGAAATTATTTCCTTTTCTAATTTCTATTGGCAGTTTCATGTCGTGTAGGCTGATTTATTCAACGTAACGCATTATGGCGTTCAAATATTATCGTTACCACCGTAAAATACTTATCGAGGATTGTGTTTGGACCCGTAGATAAATTCTGATTCCCTTCGAGCACCGACGTAAACCGATGCTCCGCGGTGGATTCGATAATTCCCGTATCGATTAATCCATACGGGGTTGTCGGTGAAACCAGATGTCAGTGAACCGACCCTAAAGAGCATCCTGATTCATAGCTTACGGACGAATGGAGGGCTTCGACCCCAGCAGGAGAACCGATCAAGGTCATCGACCTTCGACGGGGGTAACATTTTGCTGTTAGCCTGATGAGAACGGTCTGCAGATCAGTCGCGACGCGCCGCATTCTTCATTTACATTAAACATGTTCTTTAATCATCCATCGACGTTCAGTTGACATTTACAAAATTTAATTTATTCGACTTGCTTTAAAATCATTCGAAATTTGACGAGGCAAGATCACAGTTATAAGATTCGAGATTCGTTAAAAATAAAAATCATTTCCATTTTCGCGTTGTTAATACGAGGTAAACTTGCCATTCTTCGGGGGTGTAGACGATAGAAAATTGCCTCCGGTTACTTTTGCAATGAAATAAATAATTTAGCAATCCGGCGCGCGACGATCCGCGCAGCGCAGAGATCGTTTTAACGATCCCTCACCATTTAAGTATCGGAGATTCGCAATTAGGCCACGCCTAGCCTACTTTCGTCGAGTGCGTTCACCTCGTCCGTGCTCGTCCCTCGCGGGGAGTTTTCCTGGATCCCCGGCACCTGCGCGGTGCGCCACCGCGTTCCACGTGTCCGCCACGTGGTAGTCGAGGAGAAGCACCCAACGCTGGCCGGAGGGTGGCGTTCCGACTCCGGACAAAAAAAAAAAATAAGAAAAGCCAGCCTTCGAGGGGATGAGTATCGACCAAGGGCAAGGGCGAGGGCATGCGTATACCACACACACTGTCTTCTCCCCACGAAAGTTCGCCCAAAGATGTCCGAATTCGTTCAGCTGGAGAGCCAGGCCAGTTCCCGCTTGATTACCCGGACTCAATTTTATTTTTCGATCCAACGGGACTATTTTTAGGGAAGGAGTCGGGGGTGGCTAGAATTTCTGCGTCGTGTACGCGTTTAAATGTACACGTGGGATTGTCCATATTTAAGAGAAACTAATAACGACGATCTCAAAGTCATCGAATTCTTATTTAAATATTAATTCAATGATTATTGTCTTCTTATTTTTTAAATATTACATTCGATTTACATTCAGTATTTTACACTTGTACATGTATCTAATACTTTTCTTAACTCGATGCGCTTTATATTAAAAGGACAATAGCTTGTTAATCCAGAATGATTATTATCGTCAAGCCAAATCAACCCTTGTTTCGAAAGAAAGAAGGTGATATAATAACTTCTACTATAAACAATTTTTACCACGAATCGATGTAAAAAAAAAGGTGGAAGAATCGAAACGGACCCGTGCACGCGAGGAACCTCGAACGAAAGTGGAAGCACCCCGCGAAAGAATGATCGATGGCGAACAAGCTTTTTCTCCCCCTGGAAAGACGGGAGGAAAAGTGTGACAGTGAGCGCGGAAACGGCGGGTTCGTGCGGCCCGTTACAGAAACGGAAATTGATGTCCCCTTTCCAGCCGGCTTCCGGGCGGCCGTCCCTACGGCAGGCTTACGCGCACGGTTAAATCGCCACCGGCACGGTTTTGGACAGCCCTGACTATTCGTATCGAGCGGCAATGCCAAGGGCAAGGGCGCCCTTCTCCCACCCTTCCGCACCCCTCCCTCTCGCCGGCGGTCCTCCGCACCCACGTTTCTCTTCCACGTTCTCTTCCTCTTCCGCTGAACACGCGCGTACTCGCGAAGGATCACTGCGCCGCTTGTTTGGGAACCGTGAGAAACGGGGATTCACCTTCTTTTTCGGGTGGGGCTCGTGGATTTTTGAAACCTTTTACTCGTAGAACCGTCCTGTTGAGAAATGAATTTTTTGTTTCCCCCTTCTTTCGTTTGGAGTATCGCGATACTTGAAATCTGTGCTATAGCCTGATTTGCAAGTGTTGTCACTTTTTTTTTTAGACAGGAGAATATTAAACGATAAAGAAATATGTCTATCTGACATTTTCCTTTGGAAGAGCTCTTTCATTTTACGTATGATCGAAGAAATCGATTCGCGACGGTCGTGAATTAAAGCAGTTTGCAGGGGTAGCTGTGGACGAGGCCCCACCCTTGATGCACACGAGGGTGACTTAATACATAAACTTTGCTAAACGTCTCTAAACGTAATCAAATATTTGAAAAGCGAACATCTGTATCCGATACTGAATTAAGCGTAAACCAGGCTGAATAGCAAACAGCGCGAATAAAAATACTTAAATCGTAGGTGAAGGGTTAAACTACTTCGCGTCCTTCGAGCGGGCAGCATCGATCACGCGCAGCAGCTCGGATCGCAATTTCCCGCGGGTCCCCGTGCATTATCCCGATCTATAAATCCCGTCGTCCCACGTTCACCCTTTCCCAGCTAGCCTCCGACTTGTCTGCGCGAGCTTCCGGAAACGGGGCCAAGAAATACGTACTTATACGCGCGGTACGTTTCGCGTGGGGCAGAAAAACGCGTACAAATAAACGCAGAAGAATGGCAGGAAAAAGGCGAAACCAGGATGGTGGCGAGGGGGTGTCTGGAGGAAGGAATAAAGATGGAAATAGCTGGGGACAACGTTAGAGGAGGAGGGTGAAGGAGAAGGTGAATTTAATCGAGCGCCGCTCGGGAGGAAAGGGGAAAGTATTGGACGAGGAAGGCAATGGGAGGTAGGGAGGAACACTCGCCAGCGGAGAAAGCCGTGTTCGGCTTCACGGGGTGAACGCACTCGACGTTATACTGTCTTGCGACTAACGATGATGTTTCTACCATTACGTAAACCGTGGCGAGACTCCCTTCTCTCTCTCTCTCTCTCTCTTTTACACACACTCTCTGTCTGTGCGCTTGGTCAGGATTGGAAAAGCTGTTCCTAGTACCGAGGAGAGAGCTGGCTTCGGGCGAACCGGCTGTTTTGCCGTGATTTCGTAGGCATTCCCGAAAATGGTGATGTTCTTGTCGCGCTGTTTTCAGAACCAGCCGTGTCCCTTTCGTCTGTTTCTTTGTGCCTGTTGAAATAGGCTGGTTATTCTTTTCGTCGCGGGTATTAGTTCTTTACTGAATGTGGCTCGTTGCAGCCTCGCCTATCTGGAGTCCCATTATCCGAATGCAGGTTCGAACGATCTACCGTATCGAGTGTCTCGTTATTTGCACGGGATGGTCGCTGGTGACAAGTACTTTTTCACGTCACGAGTTAGTACTCGTGCAATGTTAGCATATAACGCGTATACTTTTGTCCGTCGAGTTTAAAAGTGTATATAAACATAATACATTAATAATAGAGTAATTACTTTTTACTGAAAGTGAGAAACGATTCTTAACGACTTTGAATAATGGAAGAAATATATTGGATAGGCGAATAATTTACAGATTCTTCAATGTAGTAAAAGTTAGGACAGTAAAACTATTCTTTTCCTTCCTCGCTTCTCGATTCTCCTTTTTTCTTTGATACCATAGAGGAGGGTACTATACGACGGCTGAAAAAGATAGAGTAACGCTGACAGGAGGATGGATGACGTTTCTTGTACTAGTTTTCGTGGAAATTGAGTAGGGAACCCTATTTTGCTCGGTTGGATCGGAGGGAGCTAGATAAGTAGCCCTTTGTTGGGACTACAAACAGAGTGACTCTTCCCTAGCAGATGTCTATTCGCTCATAGGCACACAAAGTTGAATTCCCCGTTCTTATTAACATTGAAATTGTTCTCCGCCATATTGAGGACTTTGTAGGATTCCAACAAAGGAATATTATCGTAACAATTTCTAGCAAGATTTATATTCCCACCAGTTACGTGTATTTAAGAGGTCAGAAGATTTTAACTAGCAATCAAACTGTGCGACGCATTAATGGCTCTTTAAATCCTGGTGGAAGACATCGACGAAAGTGGAAGGGACGAAAAACAAGGGAAACCCATCGACGCAGGCTCTCTCAGAGGCCGCTGTAACACGCGACGAGCTTACGCAACGCTTGTCCAAGTTTTCCCCGTCGGCGATCCCCGGTCTGTGTGTTCCGCGTCCCAAGCAGGAAGTGTATCTGAGAACCGCTGCGCGAAGAGAAAGTTGCGACCGACATATTTTGCGTTCGCGCAACCGTTGCGACGTGTACTTGCTTACACGAACGTTAGACAAGCGGCGCGCACGAAGACGCGGCGGCGGGTGAACAGAGGAACGGTCGAACCCAGGGTGGGAGGGGGAGAGGGAGAGGAAACGAGAGGAAAAGGAACGCAACTAATAGCTTCATTTGCTCCCGTGGAAAGCGTTAGAGCCGTGCCGTGGCGTCGATCGAGGTGTTACGAGCGGCCGTGTTCGCGCCATTTGCGGCCATCAACTGGAATCCTTTTTTACGCGAGCACGCCGAGCAGGACGCGAATTCGAACGAAGCCTCCGTCTGACCGCGCAGCCGCGGGACCGTGGCGTCTCGCGCGACCAACCGAACCGATTGGCCACGATCGATTTCAACGCGAAAACCGACGCTGCTCGAAATGCCACTCTTCATATTCTACGGTCTTTATGAATTATTCAATTATATGGAATATTTGTTCACGCATTACTGTCAGTCATGTTCTATACGTGTTTATTAATACTCTCCTTGGTACGTCACAATAAAGAATTCCACTGGCTTTTTATCGCGCGCTTTCAATCGTATTCTTGTCCGGTAAACTGGTTATCGTGTATGTACAGATTGTTCTCACGATAATCAATCGGACGATAAACATGTTCTTTTTTTTCGCGAAAGGTATAAATAACCTCTGGCCGCGTCCTCGTCGCGAATACGCAGAGAAATTCTGCGTTTCAATCGGAACGTGTTTTTCTTTCGTTTCCCATTTCCGTTCCCGACTTCAACGCAAGAGACCTCTGCAAGAGAGATGCCACGTTTTAAAATATTCGAGCGTGCGTTCGTCGATACGTTTCGCGCGACGATTCACGAGGATTACGTCACTGTTTCGACTAACGTTTACTTACATCGTATATGTCGCAGGTTCGCGCGAGGCAAGCGAAACGGACTCCGTGCGCAGATCGAGGAAGTCTTCGCAGGTAAAATGGAATCCCATTCATTCGAGGATCGATTCACAGATGCGACCTAGAGGTGCCGCGTAAGGTACGTACGCATATTTGTCCGATTTCCAAACAGTCGGAGAATACAGGAAGAGGAAACCCGCGACGCGAAGTTTCTAGCTGGCCGAGCAAAGCGATGCGAGATGACGCACGGCAATCCTCGCGGTCACTTTCGCCTCGCTCGGCACCCTCCTTTGACAAATACGAGCGTTCCATTGAATCGCGTCTATCGGCACATCTATCGATCGACAGTAATTCGTACGAGGCTTAATTTAAGTTTTACTTCCTTTTCTCTTTTGGTAATAGAGTAGAGGCTAAGATTTTATTTAGTTTCGTTTTTATACATTTCATTCATTATGTGTAATGTATAATGATAATGTTTATGGAAATGATACAAATAATTATTTCAGTTTAAAATGTTGGATCATGGTGGGTCCTGGTTATTTGAATCCATATTTCAAATACGATACAAGTTATACACTTTTTGATTCCAAAGAATTTCTCTTTGTTTCTTGTTGAGTTTGTCAAATTTCAGTTGAACAATGTGTGTAGTCCTTTGAAGATCAGGTTAATGTTTATAGAAGTGAATTCGATCGTCTATCAGAAAATTGTTGTGCTCTAACAATTATAGAAATTCCTCTCGTTCCCTTAAACAGCACCTTCAAGGTTGAATTATGACAGAGATAACTCGTTTCGAAATGAATTATTGGATGAATGCGTAGGGATAATGTATTATTAGAAAGGGACGAGATAGCCCGATGCTATAAATTAGAAAAGTTGGAGGATCGTGTACGAAACAATGTATGGAACACAATGGAACGTTCTATGGACGCAGGAAGTAGAGGAACTGATATGTAGTTCGACTGATAAAGATAGGAAGTACGTGATTACCGCTTTGGCAACCGTTCGTACAAAGGAACTAAAATAAGAATCGAGTTAATGCGATGCCACGAAACAAAAACTTGAAAACTTTCAAACTTCTTTTCCAATCCTCGAAGTGAAATACCTGTATCTGTCACAGCTTCCATCTTTGCAACATACGTTTAAAAGTATCTACAGAGTTTATTGTAATATATCATTGCAAAAACTAAATGCTCGTAGCATCTCGACTTAAAGACTAACGAGCTTCAAAGATAAGCGACGTATTAAATCTGAAATTCGTATAGTACGATAAAAAGGAACATGTGCAAAGTGGCAGTTTGCATTATTTCAAACGTTAGTGAATAACAAACCGTACGACTTTTATCTCACGTTAAAAAAGAAAATAGGATAATCAGTTTCAAATTGCGAACGAACAATATTTGATTTGTGAAGAGGAGTCGGCGGACGGTAGCCAGGAAATTCGCGATTTCTATCCGCGCGAGCGATCGTAACGCGCGTCGGTAGCAAAGTCTGGCCTCACTTTCGCTGCGCTTCACAGGCGGCCATTCTCGTCGCACGGTCGTGCGTTAGGGCGCGTGATGCGCATACGGGGTCGTCATTAAGCGCACCGTAGAAATAATTCGCTTCGCACGTATATGGAGCACATGTGTTCCATGTTTTATCCACGTGTCGTGGGAGGATATGAAATTAACGGTTGAAATAAAAAAAGGAAAAAAAAAATCGAAGAATAACAACAGAATTGCCCTTTGAATAGATCCTCCGCTGTCCCAGTTCCGTATATTGGATTGTTTGGGGAATTAATATCGCGCGCGCGAAATTTAAAGGAAATTCGCAGCCTATGCATCTTTATGGAATTAGTGTTTTATTGGCCAATATGTGCGCCGTTCGATTCGCTGAATTTTCATTCCGTTATCGAATAATTCGTTTTTGCCGAATTCCTTCTTGTAATTGGATCTGGTACAATTTCACGTTGTTTATCGTTGACAGATTTTTCATTAAAATCAGAGTCACGTTCTCTACGTTTAAATTTCGAAGCTTTATTATTGCTACTCGCAAAACTTTCACAAAATTTTCCACCATTCTTCATCACCAGTTCGTTAAAAGATATTTATGCTTCATCACTTCTGAGAGCGGTAAAAAAGAAATGCAAGCAATTCTGAGACGTGATCGAAGTAAGCATAAAATGATTAATTCTACTTACAAATAGAGCAACGACACCTCGAAAGTAAGATCTGAGAAGTCGCCGTGAAGCGGAGAGAGTAATTCGAGAGTAGACGGTGGCCGGTCGACAGCCAAAAACCGAGGCCAAAGATGGCTCGATGTCATTATCAATCGGGGCCGTTAACGACTGCCTGGCCCTGACTTGTCCGCACGAATTACCGAGTCACGGACTCCACCGGTGCACGGTGCATATCTCGGCGTGCACTCTTATTCGTGCGTTGCATAGCGGCGAACGCAAGTGCAAGGTAGTGCGACGACGGCTGTTAACCGGTAGAGGTGAGCGAAAGTTTCTTACGTCATCGGCAAACGCGTACCAACCGGCGTCTCTACACGGTCGCCGATTGCGAACCCGCCTTTAGATTCGACTTCTACTACGCGTACACCTCGCTCTCTCCGTGCATCTACGATCGTGCATACAACATTTTTACTAACAACGACCAATCGCTAAATAATCCCGGTATTTACTGTAATTTTATGGATCTTATTAATCGTAGCTGACTGCTCGAATGAAATATTGATAAATTATACGTTCGCGTGAAAGGGTATAATTTTCAAATTATAAATTTCTTTACCGTATTATTAATGATACTGTAAATTTATGTAATACTTGATTCTGTTTATGTATTCGATGAATCCTTTTTTTATTTCATTTATTCAACTATGAACGTTAAGTTAAACACGAAAGTAATCATTAAATTAGTCTATTATTTTCTAAAAAGTTTATTATTATTAAAATGTAAATTCTCGCAAATTTTATGCTCGTCAAATGTGAACGAGTATCCAACAGCTTTTGAACGACCGTGTAGTTACATACGCTAGCACTTCTTACCGTCATTTCTCGCGCAGCCGGTCTCGAGCAGGTTTTGCTTTCGTTCGGAGGAAAAGAAGCTCACGAGATACGTGTGGACCACGCGAACAGGAAGTTTCAACGATCAGGAAAACGCGTTGCGACCAAGAACGCCCCTTTAAATATCGTAATCGTTTAAACGGGCTCGTCGATTGGTGAACGAATGGGTCAACTTTTCGGGAATTTGGCTGTTAACATTTCATTTAGAAAGTGTGTTTTCGTCGTGGATACAATTGTAGAATTCAACCGTACTTTGCAGACGCGTAGTTGAATTTATGGGAAACATCTAGATATATTTTAAATTTATTGCGCTATAGTTCACGCGATCGTCGCTTAATCGCGATAAAAATAGCCTGATGACTTCGAGGCTGCAATTATTTTTTCTTCTGACAAGCAAATTAGCATAATTACAGTTCATATTCCACAATCTGTCCATACTCATTCTCTCCTATACTTTAACCTTGCTGCAGCCTTCGAGGCTTTCTCGAGCCGTGTTCTCGTTTCATTAAAAACATTCTCTAATTTTAACGAAATATTAATTTCATTTGAAAACCAGGTCCCGAAATTTTCCTCTACAAAAAAACAACCTGCACCTATACATATATAAAAAATTACTTAATAAAAATTTTGCAATAAATTCTGAATTTTTCTTTGGAATCCATGCGTTTACCTTTCCGTTTCTGCCGCCCCGCTTAAACTAAACACGCACGATACATCGTAAGCAATTTTCCGAGCTGAAACGCGCACAGGAACAGGTTAATTTACAAGAAACATGTGATTCGCGAATTAACTCGGGACGTCGAGGGACGTCGAGGGACGAAAGAAGAAGGGAGGACGGGGTGGGCCGGAGCGGAAACGTTGTGAGCCGCGCATAAAATGACCCGTCACGAAGCAACGACCCGGAAGCGATAACCGCGCGCGAGGTCGAAACCACGGTCGATAAGGAGGTCGGTCGCACAGCAGCGCGTCGCCTCGCCGGGGTGGGCTCCCCGGCCGTGTCCCGCACGGCTAATCGGATACCGATCTGAGACAACGCCGATGCGTTCCTGACATATTGCCATCGCCGCGTGTCGTCCGGTCTCATCTGCTCTTATTTTTCACGCCATAAACGCGGAAACGCGACCGCCGACCGATTCGTTTGAATATTTCATGCTGGCGCGACTTCGTCGAGGCTCGCCCGCTCTTTTTCTTTTTTTTTTTTCTCCACGAATAAAGGTAATCGACGCTCGCGTGAATTTTCGTAGTGATTCATCGCGCTGGAAATGTGGGTAATTAAATTGGTTTATTTATAAAGGTGAACTGTGTGGTCGGTGTACGGGGAAATTGCTGATGTCTGATTAGGCGCGTAAATGAATTTACGAAGCATCGTTTTTTCTGATTTTTCATTAATGGAGTTTCTATTTTGTTGTTAGAGAAGCTTGCTCGTAATGGGATATTATAATTCAACGTTTGTCAGTGGCAGAAAATCGCTGTCATATTCTTTTATTCCACACCGATGGTGCGTTGAGAATTATGCATTGCTTTATTTTTCGACACCAAAGTTTGCATAACGCGATACCACCACAAAGCTTCAATTATTGGAAAGGGAGTATTGGAATGAAATTTTTTCAGAGAGCTGGCGTACGTCGGTGTGTTCGCTGTAATCTTGTTTGTATTGACTTTTTAAATTGCTTGTTTTTATCGAAAAAAAAGAAAGTGCGAGAAGAATATTATAGATTTCCGATCGAAGTGGATTTTTAATAAACGCGTTCGAGTCGTTGGTACCGCGCAAAGGACTCGAAACACGGCTGTCCCCGTTTCCTTGGATGACGCCGCGGATTCACTCGAACTGGGGACCAAAAAGAGACCTCTTTAGTCTTCTTCCTTCGATTCTCTTTTTGTTTCTCATTCGGTTTTATATTCCTTTGACATTCTCGCAGAGAATCGCGGCCGGCTGAAAATTCGCGTGCGACGCGCGATGGAGAGCATTGCGACATAGGCATGTCGCAGCGTGAATATCACTTAACAGGTATCCGCGACATGTTGCAACGGCCTATGCGCGGTAACTAGGTGGAGGGTGAGAAACATCGAGCTATGTAACGCGAAGACCGTTCACAGAGCAAAGTGCCGTCGATTCTACTCGAAAGAAGAATATTTCTTCTATTTTTTTCATTTTAAAACGCGTTCCATGGACTCTCTGCACGCTTGAAAATTACTCGATGCGTCCGTTAAGCGCGGACTTTAAAATCAACGAAGGGATTCACCTAGTTTCCTACCATCGCGCAACCCGTTCTTCTCTTCCGTGTACTCTTCTGTTTCGTTTTCCCCTCGGTTCTGTGTCAATGAACGTTTAGAAAGAAGATAACTGGGTCGCTTGTAATTTACTGACCGAGGTTAATAATAACCTCTCTGTGGCGCGTTGGATAGAAAAGAGGAAGGTATTACCAGCGGAATGCATCTCGCGAGAAGAACAAAGGATGTATCGCGTAATTTGTTGCGCGGGGAATACGTATCTAAAGGTAGGCTCCGGTGTACTCGCGCAGTCCTTTATCGTTGCAGATCGTGGTAACATATCCAGCTTTTCACTACTGCGAAAGCTCTCTTTCGATTTTTCGCTCGCAAACTTTGCTTGAAAATTCACACCCCTAACAATTATTCACCTTGTACTCCTCGCTTGAGTAAAGTTCAAAAACTGAAGTTAAAGAACAAATGTAAATTCCACAATATTCGTTGTATCGATCGCTTAAGAACACTGGCTAAGCGAGAACAAAAATTGCGAATCAAAGAGTTAAATCAAAGTCGCGACGGTCACGCAAGAGCCACCCATTTCCACCCCTACCTCGTTGGTGACCAAAGCACCGGTCACCAGGATCCGTCTGACTAACATCCAGCTTTGGCTTCGTTCATTAATCTTGTTAACGGACAATCGAACGGAGCAACTTCGAAGTCGAACTATCGTTAATCTCGCGCAGCAGCAGCGGCATCTTGGTTAACGGTCGGATGTCGCGTTGTGGACGCGGCTTAACGAGCATGAGTGCCGTGTTGCAATGGCCCAGAAGCGGTAGCTAAGCGAAGGGTCAAAAACACCGAGCGGCACGGTTTCTAGGCCATGCGCTGCTATCTATAAACCCCTGCGAGCTTCTACCGTCCCGTCTCCGCCCCCGTGCCCACCGCGCCTCACCGCCACCCCCGTTCTCCACCGTGTTGCACGATCCTCTACCTACACCACCTACGGAGCTGCACCTACACTACCATATATACCTAGGTCACCTCTTCTCTCTCTATCCCTCTATCTCTCTGTCTCTCTCTTTCTATCTATCTCTCTTCGTCTGGCCCGCGTCGAGTCTCGCTTTCGCCTCGTTCCATCCGTAGGCAGGAACCATCCGCGGTGATACGACATTTCGAGCATCGAGACAGAAAAAGACAGCCAGAGCGGGAGGGGGAGGAGGGTGGGTGGGCTGTAATCGCGACGACGACTCGAAATAGAGGGAGCTGCGAAATTTCCGGTTCCCGTGAAACGGCAGCCCGGCCGGTCGATTCGACAGCTGACCGCCCTGCTGACGTCCCAATGGCGAATTATGGGGAAGCTGTTGGGGTAATGAGTCGCTCGAGCCTTTCCTTCCGGCGCGCTCGCGAGCGCTCTGTCATCGTCGTACACTCTACGGAGAATTAGTCTCGGTGTTTGCGAGACTATTTCAAACGAACTCGATCGTCGGTTGCAGATTGTTTTGGTAACGAATCGGTGGTGGAAATTGGAGGATTAAAGACGTTACGAATATGATTTCTGCCGCTGTGTATGTTGGAGTTACGATAGAATTGTATAGGGAAAAATTGTAACTCTCGGATAGTTTTACAATAAAGTCCCGAACGTCGTGTACGTACCTTCAACAGGTAGCTCGCAATAACCGTTTTCATACGTTTTATGTATAACCCCGCGCAGTAGTATTAACGGATGTTGCACAGCCCGGTCAGAGCCACGGGGGTTGCTGCCGTGTAATGTATAATTCCGAAGCGTCGTTGTAGGCTTATTTGTAGATGCTTATTTAATCTTTAACATTCACCATAATTTATAACTTCAGCCTATATATTATTAGGAAACTCTGTTGTTATTCATGAAAATTTAAGCTTTTATAAATACATCTCAAGAATTGTTATTTACATAGAGAATTGTTTCACCTTTTAAATAATACAGCCTGTCCTTTATTTAAAATATTCCGTATGTTTTTGCGCGTCATGTGAAGATTTGCGTGTTTAAATTCTTCATAAACTCATAAACATTCCCTGCAGGATCGTCACAGTCGCATCAAGGTATTGAACAACTGCGTCGAAGCTGTAGGTTCTGGATAAATAAAAATTTTGCCGATTACCCAAAGGTCGTTTAACTGAAAAAATTGCCAAATACCTTCTGTTTTCGTTCACGTAAATATATAAGAAATATATTAAAAAGAAAAATTTTTATTCATCTAAGACTAGAATTATTTCATTACTTGAATAACATATATCATGTTTACTATACCCTCTTCCATTCTCTACTGCATTTTAATAAACTAGAGAATCGAACGTGGTAAGAAAAATTTCAGAAAGATTCGCGAACTGTATCGTTCGTGAAGTAACAAGAACGGAGCCGCGGAAGTAGATCCGTGCCGTCATGCACAGACCGCGTGCACGTAGCAGAGGGGACGCGTTTTCGATATCGTAGCCAACGATTGGCCCCGAATAATTCGGCGCTTAAACTTGACAATGGCCAGCCGGAACCGCTGGACTTGAACGAACCAGCCCGAATAATGCGATACGCGTGCACGCACCATTATCCGGGCTTCTTACGCGGTTATACAACCGATCGCGCATATCTGCGCGTGCAGGTTTGGCAGGAAAGTGCCGCCGCAGCCCGGGGGACCGATCGCTCTCTCTTCCGTAGCGGTTCTCATCGGCTTTCACGCCGATACCCGCGGCAATAACGATTCCTCTGCTCCAACTTCCAACCTTTCGTTCAATTTATTTGCGAATTATCGCGATGTTATTTGCACGTCCGCTTAGATCGTCCGATGGATCTCGCATCGTGGAATTTGAAGGATCGGTTGCTTTCTTCTTTTTTTTCCCCCGCAGGTTTAAATCGCGACGTTTGGGCTGTTGCAAGTAGAGAAAGGTGCGAAGGTGAGGCTCACGTAAGCTGCGATTTTAGCTATTATTAAAGTCAGGTTAGACGTGGAAAGTAGTGGTAAAGTAGAATGGGGAAGTGAAGAATGGTTACGTAGCCGATATTCGTTTGATTCATTGCAATCTCTTAGTACTCTGTGAAGGTTTTTTTTTAGTTTAACAATCGAGAAAATTCTACTTTTTTAACTTTAACGGGTTCTGTACCGCGTAGGGTGTATCACGCTGAAGTCGTTTGGAATTCTCACTGTGAAACGAAGTATGCGAGTAAAGTTGCATCGAATAAACCTCTCGAGAATGAAATATATTGCTTTGTTGTGCATCTTAAGCTCTACACCCTTTCTCTTGATAATTATGGTCTTTATACTATTGCAAAAATTGTACAGTATACGCCAAAAGTGAAACTATTTTATTGAAAAACGTGAGACGTGTGCGGCCTGAATGGAAAGTATCGAAAATAGACCCGACATGGAACGTGTTAATAAATTGTTCGTACATTTTGTTCCTTATATTATCGCGAACTTCCTCCAGCAAAATTCGAAAAGTGATTTCGTTTTCAAGGAAAATGTATGTCTTAATTTGAGAAAAGAATAAACCAATAAATATTTTACATTTCTCGGTACATTTATCCGCATATTATTTATACATCGATTAGAAAAAGGAATGTAAAATATTTGTTGGCTTATTCTTGTTTCAAATTCAAAAGTAGCAAGCTTAATCAGAACCCACAGTTGGAGTCGAGATGTTGACCATCTCTATTACCGAGGTATACCGAGTTGACCAGTACCAACGATCCATCCGCGACCCAGACAACAGAAACACTGGTCGCTGTCGACCCACGTTGCAGTATCGATTTCCGTAGCGTACGCTGCTCGTTAACTGATTAGCAACCAGTATTATAATTCATACATCCGTTGGGACGGATGATGCAACGATTACGAAACGGCACGCGCGTTTTACGCATTATCCGTGCCGCAGTCGTGGAAAACCGAGTCGCGACTACCATGGAAATCGACGGACCCATATTATAATACATCAGTGAAAATCATATTCATTCAATTCTACACTTTCGCGAAATCCCTTGATTTCATCTCAAATGATACAAAAAATGTATTTAGCTGAAAATCCATGCGCGTGTTTTCCTCTGCGTGCATTATCTATTTAAAGCAACAAGTGAAGTTCGTCTAGACTGCCTATTAGGAATAAAAAGCAGTTTCTATGTTTAGAGTTTTCCGATGAAATAGCGTTCGCTAAAAATATCCGAATACTTCGAAGCGATAGCGTCTACGCAAGTACGTAACGTCGATTAGAGCGTACGCGTCTGCCCAGGCTCGTTCTTTCGCGTCACGGTTACTTCGACGCCGTGAACTAACGACTTTCACTTAAGCGGCAGACTCACTTCCTGAATGCACAGGCCAGCCGCGATTAAACGATCGAACTAGGAAACGGCGGGACGAGGGTTACATAAAAAATTCCCGGCGACAGGCCTGTTTCGAGCCGTTTGCTCGATCGGGATTTTCAGATCGCGCCAGCTCGAACCTTTGCCGCTGCTCAAGGACGATCGTGGGCTGCGACCGTTTCGGATTCGGTATTCATGAAAGTGAAATTTCGCGGTTTAGATCTAGCACGGAGCAACGACCTAGCAAGCTAGCGATCGGAGTAGTTTAGCTTTTAGAAGAGGATCGTGAAATTTTATTTTCTATTCTCGAAAATTCTCCAATTCTGTGGACACTTGGATCGAAGTGAACGTGGTTTTATTGAGGTCAATTTACAGTTGATTCGAGTAGCAAATTCGTTTTATTTGAATAACTATAATAAATTTAGACTGAAATTTATTTATTATATTTCTAAATGCAATCAAAGGAGTGACGTTCGAGTAGAGATCCGTCTCGTCGGTTAAACGCGTTACAACGTACAATATATAACATTCGACTTCACTTTGGATATTTCGTATATCTTTGCATGCGATTTGCATTGGAAATTTTTTCGCGCACATAAATTTACGAGAAATGCAGTAAACATCCGCAGTCTAATGGTAAATACTGCTCGGGGAATTGTAATTCCGCGCGACCGATAGCATTCTTCATACGCGACTATTGCGTATGAAACGAAATTTTAATTCATCAAAATCAAGCTATTCGGCTACGTTACTTCATCATTCAACAGGCAATTCGACCATCCTCAATTATACATCAACGTGATCGAAGCTTGCACTTAGATGCAATTAAGAAACCAGCAGGTCGCCACAAAAAAATAACACGTATCCACGTTTAATTGATCGATCATTTTAAAAATGGAGGAGAACCAAAAACTTGAAACCCTCGTCCATAACGATCTCGTTAAAAAAAGAAAAGACTTGAAGAGTTTTCAAGACAATAACGTCAGCGAAAAAAGCGTCGCGTTCTGCGTCGCACTTTCAACTTGCTCGACGCGCGATGATTCAAACGGGACGCGGAGTAGGCGGTAGCCAATGGGACAGAACGGTGGGCGGGGTGCTGTTCTATCCGCTCGGAAGCGAACGAGATCGAGGGTGAAAATACATCGGAAACGATGCAGCCCCTGGTTTCCTTCGCCTACCCCAATTTCGCGACGCGAGGGGCGAGAGAGCCGCGCACGAATGGAGAGGATCGTTGCCGGTTCGACGCCTACGTTTCCCTGAAACGATCCTGTCGTTTCACTTCCTGTTGCGCAACCCAATTAGTCGCTTATTTAATACTGCCCCGTCGACGGCGAACCGTGCTCGATAGAACCGCGCGGCTAGGAAGAGCCTGGTTAGAGGGGCGACGGGGTGAGAAAAGGGAACGGACGAGGGAGACAGAGCGAGGAAGTAAAGGCGAAAGCTCCTCACCTCGTGTTATCATCACGAAACGATCGCGTTCTGCGGGGATTAGCTTCGATTGTTGGTTCTATTAAGCGTTATTTTGCGTTCCGAGGCGTAGCGATTAGCGCGGTCGAGAACGATCTATGACACTACAGACGCTTGAGAAGAGCTATCGAGCGTGTTCGATGACGGTGCGGTGACGTAAGGTGTTTCAAAGATGAAAACACTTGGTACTCTTTGGTTAATCGAACAGAGTAAATTACTGTACACTTGGATTCAATCGGTGTTCAAATTTGCTAAGAGCTACCTGAATTTAGAAATCGTAACCAATTCCATTGGTTCTACCTGGTTGTAACCTCTCACCTCTTACGCGCATGACATGTGTCCAGATATTTTGGATAGTTTCGAAACTTTCTATGGGCATTAAAGAGACGAAGAAATATGTAAAAATAGTTTCGAAACGCATCGAATCGCGAGTGATTGAGAGCCGCTGCACGGGACAAACAAATTCCCGTGCACGTCGTTAGGGTGGATCGAGCGATCGAACAGGCGCAAGGGGAACGGGACGGTGTTGTTCAGCCGCCAGAAAAGCGACGGTTGGCAGTCGGCACAAGAGTAGCTGGCGAACGCGGTGACGGCAAAGGCAAGGCAAGCAGAAGGTCTCGAGCCACGAGGTTGAGAGCGTCTCGCATAGGTCACTTCCTCGTGCATAACCCAATTAAACTGATTATTTAACGCTCTGCCTGCCTGCTTGCCGCTACCTCCCACTGCCCCCTCTCTCTCTCTCTCTCTCTCTCTCCACTTTCGTGCTTTGCCCATGATCACCTTCTCACCTACTTTCGAATAGACGGCAGGCGTCGAAGCCGGTGCGAGATACGCGACGGCGGAGGAAGGGGAAGAAAGGCCATGGTGGACGGGCATAGTGAAACAGATACCGCGACGGACGAATGGTCGAACTAGATAAAAATATTATAAATGGTGTTTTTATTCTTCCTCGACTATTTCGAAAGACGCAGCTAATCGATTGCCTCCAGTCTAGCGACAGAACGATCCCGCGATTTGCAAATTTCTTAAATCTCTCCAATTTTATCGTACAGAAAGTTTCAAGGATAATTTCCAGACGAAAATCGACGATGAAATGAAAGTCTGCGACAAAACGTCGCGAAACAATTTGCGTTTTGTCGCGAGATCTTGGACCCGTGAACGACGGGACGCGCGCCGCGCGGCTTTCGCCGCCATAGTCGCGTTGACGAACGCCCCGCACGATAAACGAAGGCGCGCGTATCTATGGAAAACGCCAAGGCGAGCTTATCGTCTGGCAGAGACTTCGACTTCGATCTTTCGGACGCTGGCACGCGAGTTATGCAATACTCGGCGTGTCTTTATACCGGGAGGGCGATAAACGAACAATCCCTCCCTGCGAGTCGAAGCGCTGACCGAACCAGAAGCGTAAAAGAGGTGACGGAGGGTAGGGTAGGGTAGGCCAGGCCTGAGTAGAGTAGAGGGAGGGGTAGGAATGGGGGAAGGACGCGTAAGGAAGTGGTAAAGGGGGGGCGAGGGGTAACCCTGAGACCGAGATTACGTCGTTTCGTGCATGCAAGGCGAAAGGCTCGCAGCGCGAGTGCGCGATGGCCTATTCCCCGTGGCCAGGGTTAACCGCGGTCGTTGTGTCCGAAAACTTTGGCAATAAACTTATGCTTTAGACCGAGCAGCAGATAAAATAAGCGGATAGGTGAGAAGAGGGACGAGGAGGTGTGGAGCGAGCCACGGGGGAGGGGGCCAGCCGAGTAACCCGGCTAGACCCATCGGTGGAACACCGATAGAACGTTTCTGCGATGCGATCGAACGCGAACCCACCAGTAGACGCTACGCTGCCGGGATAGTTTCACTAGTTGCGTAATCCCAACAGGCCGAGCTGAGTTCGCCGCTGCCTGTTTCTGGTGTCGCTGCGACCGATTTGCGGTCGTGGGATACTTTTCGATCTTGAACAGAGTTCCCCCGCCCAGTTCCTCCCTCTTCGTTTCGTTCTTTGATCGCTTTCCTAGCGGTATCACGGTTCATTCATTTGCTCGATTAGAAAATCTGATGCGTAGTGTAAACGTATACTTTTTCCCTCGGTTTTTTAACCTTTCGTCGGGTCGACTGAGTCGCGAGGTTGCGTAGTACACGTTCCGACGCAAGGTTCAGCGTTTGGGGCTAGTAGGATAGCCTACTAGTTGGGTCGGAAAAAAAGTTTACGATTGGTTAATGTGTCTGATAAAAAGACGCGTGTAGGTAGGTCGAAACGATTGAACTAGAATTGTGTTTGTTTGGTTGTAAAATGATATGTAGCTGTTGATGATGGGACCCAAGGTTCGATGATACTAGTCAAAATAAAAGGGGAAAAATGGTTACTAGATTCTATGAACAGATATTTTTCATTGACTCAATTATTGAAATTCAATTAATAAACCGATTGAATATCCTTGAAGCATACTTGGATACAGAAGGTAGGTCGGAGGAAAAAACAGGCGTGCAGTCGTCGTAAAAAGAAGCAATGGCGCATACTTAGCCGAGCGATTAATTTCGCAAGACTCGAGGCAAATAATCTGTTGACTGTTATCAATGAACGAAAAATCGATCGATGGATCGAGAAATGAATTTCGATCCTCGCGTCTCGTTTCGCTAGAACGATCGTTCCTAACGTGCCGGTTCTGCTCGCAGTGGTTCAAGCCTGTGGAAAATACGTAAATCGGTCTAAGAAGATTTATTTTTCACGAACGTTCGCCGCCGGGTAGTTTCACTAGTTGCGTAACCGCGATAGACCGTCTAGTAACTACCACCGCTACTGTCGCTGCGACCGACTTGCAATCAAGTCAGCCAAGATCGTTGCCAGTTAATTCGAGAAAGTTGCAGCCGGCCGTAGATCCCGGCTCGTGAAAAGAAAAGTGAACTGGCCGCGCGACACCTTCCTTTTTCGCTCCCCCTCCGTATTCACCTTTTTCTTCTCCTATGTAACTGCTTATCGGTTATCGACTACGGTGCTCGTTACGTCGTTCACTGTATAATATCAAATTGAAACGCTTTAGCGGGATGATCATTTTTAAGCTTAACTAATTTTTAAGCTAATGTTTTCTTCTTCCTTCGTAATATCAGCGATATGAAATAATACCAACAATATCGATGGAATATCGCTTCACTTCGTGAACAGTGGTACGCGAATATCTAAAAAAAGTAGAGAAACTTGGCAAACCATTGAAACCTTCCACGCACTATTTTCGACGGTCTTTGACCAGACCCGTGGTTGCAGAATTTAACTTAGCGGAACGATCGTAAAAGCGAAGAGCACGATTAAACGACGACAGGCAAAGGTACTGGCTGATCGATTTTCTCGAGCGTTCTTCGTGCATCCACGATCGACAGGTAACCGATAGTTTCACTAGTTGCATAACGAACAGCCGCGCTACACGTTGTCAAATAGACGAAGCGTGTTGTAACGCAGCAAGAACTTCCCATACCTTTGCAGTCTGAAGCCTCTAAACGAGTCGAGGCGTTCGATATCTCCGGGAATCATGGCGTATCCATCGCGCGATTCAACTAACGAGCTATTTAACGTGCATGCATCAATTACTTTCTAACTTGCCTCTTTCTCTTTCTCTCTCTCTCTCTCTCTTCCCTCCTCATTCTCGTTCCTTCATTTTTCTTTCTCGTTTCTCGAAGAATATTTTTAATAATCGTTTCAATCCTAACATTCTTTCGCATTATAAATAATGTCGTTCAACGATAATATCGTCTGTTATTCGTTTAGTTAATCTACCGATTCTCTTCGTTGTCTGTGATTTTCCGTGCTGAAAACACGATCTGTAGTAGAAAAGTCAAACGAGAGTTCGCTTAACCGAAAATTCATAGAAGTTTCCTGGGAGCCCCGTTGTATTCTATTTTCTTAGATGTTTAAATAACATTCCCCAAAGGTGAAATCATAAAGTATCGTATATAACATTATGAATTAACAATAACATATATTATTCAATAACACTATGATTGCTGACCAACTACTGTTCCTAGAACTCGATATATTGAATAAACATACGGATAATATTATACATGATACTTTATCCGTATATTTATTCAACATATCGAGTTTTAAAAACACCAGTTGGACAAAAATTGTATCATGCATAATAATCCATAAAACAATAATATATCGAATAACTATAGTCAAAATTTATCGTGTAATGAAAAACATCTCTATCGGTTATCATTTTTCCCTATTAGCCCACAGTGTTCGCATCATCACAGAATTAGCGCAAACTAACGCAAGGGATTACCATGGGGTTGTTGCGCAATGCATATAGCTAAGGGTGCTAGGTTTCGCTCGCTGTTTAATCTACACACAATGAAACCCACTAAAACGATTAAATTGACCGATTCGCATAATGGTCCCATAAATCTAACCGAGGAAGCTGAATCGACTCGACAGAGAGGGAGGCAAGTGCGCAAGGTGATCGTTGGAAAAGCGAGCTTTTCGCAGGCTCGCGTCCTAATTGAGCGTCGCGTTCGCGATTCCAGTGGGCTAAGCGTAGGGGTGGTGTGTCATTTCGCTGGTGAAGAGGCGTGTAAGTGCAGCGTGGAACGTGATTCGAAGCGTATGCAGAAGCGCGTTGCGAGGCGGCGCGACTCGTGCGCGCTCGGTTTCTGCTCGCCGGCCGATAGGGTTGCGCAAACGTCATCGAAAAGTTCATGATACAAAGTCACGTTACGAAAACGGCGAATGACGCGAGCGCCTCGTTATATGTATATACGTTAAGCGAGGGAGCGAGAGAAAGAGAGAGAGAGAGAGGGAGAAGGAACGACGAGGGACGTGCAACGGTGAATGTTAATGCCAATTCGAACACGGCTGCAATAATAATACCGGCGCCATGACGATTGCGAGGCTGCGCCACAGCCGTTCCCCTTTCGGTTTCGATTCGAATCGATCTCTGCGTGAGATCGGTTTTTCTGCTAATTATTGCTTCGCGTACCGTGTGATTCAATAATCGAGCTTTTCTTTCTCTGAATTGAAATTGAACAGCTGTAAACGGAACTGATACTTGGTTTTTATTGAATAACTTATGATCAATTTGAAATTATTGATTTTAGTAATTAAAGCTTTTGGTAATTAATCTTTGGTATTTTTCTTCTATTCAGTAGGGCTAGAGAAATAGAAGAGATGGATCTAGTCTTCTTTGATAAACGTATGTTTATGGTTGTTTGAAACGTCAAAAAAATGCCAAAGAAAGCAATTTAAGTCCACTTCATAGTATAGAGCGAGTGTTACTTAAGTAGGTAAATTTCATTTCTTCTTTGAAATAGAAAGTATAAATCGAGGTACAGAAACTAATAACTGTACTTAAACGTAGAAAAAATTTGAACTGCGACGAAAAAGATGAAATTGTCCAAGCTTTATTTCAGCAATTGAAAAGAATTAAACTGAGTTGTGGTGCAATCGATTCAGCTGCCAAAGCGTTTAAAGTAAGCAGAAAAAGTAAGGCAAATGTGCAAGGAAAAGGGCTATTCTCAAGATTGACAAGCTATCGAAGAAGTTCCGTATAATTATGGAGGAACGATTCGTAGTCTCGTCTGTGCAATTGAAGTTCCCAAATCAACTTCACGTGATCGTTTGAAACGCATCTCATCGACTGAAAAAAAAAACGATTAATTTAAGTAACTATGCAAATAATAAAGTTTTGGTTTCTTTGCAATGATCAGTAAAACTTTTATTTTGTTCGTCTTTTTTTTAATTTTCAATTTTCTTCAATCTCGAACATTAACCCTTAGTCTCAAATAACGTCGTCAATTTAAAATGGGACTCTTATTTTCGGACAAATTTCTGTGTGAAACGAAACCCGTATTCGTATAGAGGGAATAATATATTTATCTCAGCTTCACAGAAAGAGTGGCTCCTTACTAGAAATTCTGTACAGAAGTGATTGAACTCATGCCAGACTGAACCGAGTACATACCCCTCAATTTTAGATACTAGTTTTGGCAAGCAGTTCCACTTTTAATGGCCATCGAATACAAGTTTTCCATTTGGATAAAAATTCTTAGAAAAACCGATATCGCCACTGCAATTGGTACGTATTTGATAGTTCGCTTCAAATTTGTTTTAGTTCATAATTCTGAAATTTATATTAGATAGATCCAACGTACAGGATATATACGCAGATTTATCCTCGTGAATTCCGAGTTCTTATTTTTGGTATTTCAATATCGTTTAAGTGGCCGCGATTTGGCATTCCCGGCGCACGATATGCTTTAGAAAATTTATTTGGCTACGTGGTTTAAGGGAATTAGAACATTGCATTCTTGACCGAGTAGAAAAACGTCAAGGATCCTCTTTTGCACGCAGAGGATGCTCTGGCTTGCCACGAAGAGGAGAATTCCTTCGTTGTATCGTACCCAGATCGTAGCAACGCGCAAAACGAGATACATTTCTGGAACAATTGATTTAACTTCTTTCCCGGAAAATGTTCATTCCTTACAAAGTATTACCATCTTAACGAGCTTCAAGTTTTATGCATTACGTTCTTAAATATAAATGTGCAATAAAAAATACTACGCGAGAAGCTAGAACAACGATAAAGAATTGTATGTTTTTTTTCTGGGTTGTATAAGTTCCGTTGGCTATTTCCGAAAACAAAGAAAACTTCTCCCGTGCAACCTACATTTCGTTTTATCTCTCGCAATTCGTGAATGTGGCGTGCTTAAAAAAATATCCGGCTTTGATAAGGAATTCGACCGCCATTATTAAAACCGAAATTTCCTCGAAACTTCAACCGTGATTAACGAAACGCGACTGGGCTACCAAAATACATCCATATTTCACGAGTAAATTTGACAAATAAGGCTGATCTCATCTTTTCAAGTGTTTTGCACTCGTTTCCCGAATAATCAAAGCACACGAACATTCATCATAATTTACTCTGTATATTTTCCATGCATTCCAATATATCGAATTTCGAATAACTTCATCCTATAAGAAAGAATACAAACGTATAGCGCACAAAAAAGATTGCATTCTGGAACATCCTGCAATGGCGTGTTAAAAAAATGTTCCTTTACAACTTTGTTAAACTTTTATTTCAACACTGCCTCGACCAACCCTCAATTGCTACGTAACATAAAATCAAACTGTGATCAACCCTTGCGTTCTTCGAGCTGCTCTGTACTCAAATCTCTTCGATTCAAGCACGATGAAACGACTCATCGTGATCAGTGTCGGATCATTTGAACAAGTCAACGTAAAAGCAAAATTAAATCATATATGTTAAGAAATAGAATTCTGAAAATAAACAGTGAAAGAACTCTATCAGTTCCAGTGGGCCTCCAAACGTTTATACATAAGAGCTTGTACCTAAGTTTTCTATCCAAACCTTCAAATAAAGCAAAATTTCATTTTCTTTTACCCATACCCAATACTCAAAATCTAAACTGCCTCTAAAAACGACAACGCACCAGAATCCAGTGGCGTTAATGCAAACAACCTCGTCCCCTGAGAACGAAGGGATGAAACGGTGAGCCAAAAAAATGAAGGAGAACGCTGGTGGGTTTCTCATTCTCGCTCGAGAACGAGGAAGGGAAATATCGTGTCCGCTGTTTGATCTTCGATAACGCAACAACAGCTCGAGGGCCATTATCGCTTCCGCGGGGGTTGCGTTTCTCGCGTGCACTTCCGCCGGGCCGAGGCGTACGCGCGCCATTTTCGGCCGTACGATCCACCTCGGCTGGCCTAAATAAACAACCGAGAATACATCGACCCAACGAGCCGGCCGCCTGTACTCTCAGCCGGAACACGAGTTCGCGCTGTTTATAGTTTATGCCAGTGTTCCTTAACCTTTTTGCGCCGCGGGCCCGTTCTCGTTACGCTGCCTCAATAGTCGTAAGTCGATGGAATATCCTCTTTCCTCCTCGCATCGATTTCGAACCGGTTCACGTGGGTTGCGCGTGTCGAACTTTGAGTCGGATCTTTTTGCGTTTCTAAGGGTCCAGAGGTTTCCTCGCGACGAGCACGAGAGTTGAAAGGATGTCGTAAACATCCATTCGAACGGATCGAATTCTTGGTTTATCGCCGCGCGAACGCAAAAACCGAGCTGACGGAAGGGTCGACGATTATGGATAAGAGGACTTTCGGAGTAAATTTCTCGAGGTTTGGTCTCGATTTTGTCTGATATGTAATCATTTTTCTCTAAGTTTGTAAATGTCGCGGACAAGGTACGCGAAAGTTCCCTTTAAAGCGTACAATGGAGCCAAAAGTCGAAGCAATTGTTCGCACATTCGATCTCGCGCACCAAGTCGTAATCCACCGCGTTTAGCCGCGATTATCTCGAAATAGACCGCGCGACTCGTCCAGAACAATTGGCGAGGGTATCGTCGAAACCTCCTACGATCGTTAGACGCCGCGGATGACGCGATCCATCGCGTCTTCGCGCTCTGGAAGGTCGACGGCGATGGGAGAATATCGCGCGATGGGAATTTCCCGCTCGGTGAAGCGTGACTTTGGAAAAAAAATCGTGAAAACCGAGCATTCGGACAACGTCAAGCCGATTTCCGCGCTTCCACGAGTGATACGACTTGCGCTCGACTTGCACAACGGCGCCTCGACGGTTGCAACCTCCATCGCTTGCACGCTAACCTCGTTCGTTTCCATTCTAATTAAATACATGTCGCGTGCGATTGCTCAAAAACGAGTAAACAAATTAGCGAGGAGCAGAAGTAGAACAAGAAACGTGGATCACGGTGTTACTTTTAGTTTTACGTTTAAAGTGGGAGGTAAAGGGGGGGTCATGTGACTAATTGGTTATCTCGTTTACTACATTATTCATGGACGTTCGAGAAGATTGACGCTATAAACTAACTGTACTTACCGACACTATAAATTAACCGTACTTACTAGCACTATAATCTAACCGCGATGACACTGTAAATTAATTGAAGCATCTGAAAAACAGTCGGGGGGGGGGGGGGGGGGGTCTCCGCTAAGAATTTCCATTTACGAGCCGCTCTATTTCTCCTAGCAGTTTCTTATTATTGATTAAAAACATCCGATAAAAGTAATAATCGTTAATGAGAACATCATCGAGCACGCGCATCGCGTGTTTTCAACGTCGTCCAAGATATTCATACATATCGCGTTTTTATACGAATGCCCCCTGGAGTCGATTAAATATTGCTCGTTTTCGTTTTTATAATCGTAGATTGCGAGCGTAGCTCGGGGAACGCGTCCAGGAGTTGATCCCTGCCGTATAATTGGTCCCTGCGCAGACCTAAGACTGTCTTTGGGCCATTGGTATGCAACGAGTCCGGAATTTGTTCGCGCGACCGCGTGAAACCGGCGTGAAACCGACGCGAAACGATCGCAGAGGCGAGTAGTCCTGCCTGTCGGACCCCGGCTCGCTACCGTTTGCCCTGAGGCGCGCGTTATCGCGCCCCGCGCCATTTTTCCACCTAGTTCCCGAGGTATCGGCAAATTTTTCACCGACCCAGTTCCCCTTATCGCGTCGCTGAGCCTTAACGAGCAGCGACGCTGGACGAGAGGGGCGGCGTTTCCGCGGGACGCCAACTACCGGACAGCCCGACGTCGCGCCTCTTGTCATTGAAACTCTGTTCAAGATCTAGTGCAGGCCGCGGGAACGTTATCGCCGGATGTACGCTATTTTTGCACGCGGAAATCACTCTCAATCCGCGATTAATTGGCCGATAAACCGCTGCGGGACGAACGAACTCCTTTCGAGACGGGGTGTCGTTTAACGCGCGATTTATTTCAACGCCAAGCAACACTGATGAATCGATACTGGGTTTTTTTCGTTGAAGATAGTACTGTTTCAATGGCGTCGATGAGAAAACTACAAAATCATGATCTTTTTTATTTATTAGATATTGAGATTGTACGAGGGTGTTGAAAATTATTTTGCGTATTCATGTGGCTATGTTGGTAGTAGATGTTTAGAGTTGTTGTTCTAGCTAATTTAGGTAGGTCTGTTACCGGACTATTTTCTGAGAAAGTTATATAATGTCCAGTTCGCGTTAACCAATGCTGCACGCATATCAAGCGTTGAATAATGAACAGACCCTTTTTTTCTTACCTTTTTTTTTAACCAGCTACCGATTAAATGCCTGACAGAAAAACGTGGTACGATCGGAGGAAAAGTTTTGTGCAAATATAAATCATTTATTCATCGTATTGCATAACTCCGCCTTCCGACTTGCTTTTAAAGATCACTGTCATCGTTGCTTAATATTGTCGCGCGAATCCTCGTTACAACTTCGCTTGATTTCCAACGAAAGCGAAGGAACCAACAAAATTAGCCGGAAATATAAATTAACTCGTTCGTTGTTTCACCTTGCTACGAGATTACCGCTACAATCGCTTCGATTTGTCCTATCCCGTGCTTAACTCGATCACAACGAAAAACCGTGCACCGAATGAACGAGGCGAACGAAAGGCAGAAACGGCTCGGAGCTAGAAACACCGTAATCGCCGGCATCGTTCCGCCATTTTCCATCCGGAGATTGCGCCAGCAGAGACTAAAGTGCATCTTGACTCTGACCTAGAGTCGAGCGAGCGAACGAGCGAGCAGCGATTCGCGACTGGATCGCCGGTGGAAAATCCGTGCGTCGAAGTCCGGCGTGGATGTTCCGACCTCGGTCAACGCGCGACGGCCCCCGAGGCCGTCGCGAGCCTCGCCTCCGACGCGGCTCTCCTATTTGCTAGGTGAACATTTTCCTTTTTTTTTTTCTCTTCCTTTTTTTCTCCTTTTTCTCTCTCCTCCTTCGAGCCGCGCGTTCCCTCGAGATTCAAGGATACCAAACATCGCTCGGCCTAGATCTTCGTTAAACTTCGACCGCGCGCGCGACGTAAACAGACCGATGATGCGACTCGTCGCTGCGCTCGCAGCGCTGACAGCTCGTCGAGGATGACTCGTCCGTGGTCATCGAAAATTCGCGACGCAACGATCACACGGTATCATTATCTTCGCTTTTTTCTTTTTGCCTCGTCCGATGTTTTCTAACGGCGGAAATTTGTTTTCGTGCGAGGATACATTTATAGCCGATTGCAATTTGAATAATGATTAGAAAAAGTTGGGGTAATTATTGTAATTAACCGTACCGTCGCAAGGACGATGGTATATTTTATTTACGATCCGCGGTCTCTGTGGATTTCTCTACTCTGTCCTTCGTTCAAGTTTCTTAACCCCGAATTGACGAGTTCGAAACGTTCTCGGTTCTTCGAGGCCATTTATCTGTGTCTTTCGCGTTCGGTTTCTTGGCGACGCGCTTGCATTCTTGCTTTCAAAGGCATTAGAAGAATTTTTGTACGTAGACGGCTAAATGAAATTAGTACGCCAGATGGAGATGAATGTAAATATCGAATCTATGTGGTGAATCTATGAACGATCGTTTATATCTTTCCGCTGAGACATAAAAACGTCCCTACTGTCTCCATACTGCTCGATAGGCTATAAGATATTTTTCAGTCGCCCCATCTTTTGTTTAGCCTAGGTTTTCTTCGTTAAATATATAACGACACGCATAGTCGAGCCGTATAAATATGCAGTAGCAGCTACGACAGCCGACAGCGTAACGTATACGCGCGAGGTTTCTTTTTCTTTTTCTTCTCATTTCGCTCCGCGGTAACACAATAATGGCGCGGACGATTCCGCGCGAATTACCGCCGCGCGATGCGCGAGTTCTTACCACGGTCGGTATCAAAGCTGTTTCTTGCACGGGAACGAATCAAAGCAACCTGGTTTATTCAGCGTCCCGCGTAAGTACGGCCCCGCAGTAGATTAAGCCTCCAGACGGTGCGTTGTCAGACGCAGTCTGCCACGAGACACGAGCAAGACAAACATTTAGCCTCGCGTTAATTACTAGCGGAATTTGTTAACAATACGCGCATCGACAGCAAACAATCGATTTCCCTCTCGATTATGTATCGCAGTGCTTCTCAAACTTTCCTTATCGCGGAACACTTTTTAAGTTTTCTGTAAATGATATCACGGATAAAGAAAATGAGGATTCATTTCCATTTTTCTATATAAGGGAAAGGTTTCTCAATTTTTAATAATAAAACAGACAGCATATCGTTCTTCTCTACGTCGCTTTCAGAAGTTTTCATGAAACACTTGGTGATCGTTTCGCACAAACAGTTTGAAAAACCGTGATGTATCCATAAAATGTAAATAATTTTGTATAATTCATGAAGTAAAATGAAAGGGAAAATATTCTCAGTAAATAGTAAACACGCGTATAAATATTTCAACGCGGATAGAAAGAGAACGAGAACAAGCAGCAGATACGAAACGTAGTTGTTTCATATTTTTTTTTTTAGAAATTACAGAAGTAATAAAAATTCAAGAAAATAGTTTACGTCTCGCACGTTGCAAATTATATGAAACACATGTTATTCGAAGCCTGTAATTAGGAAGAGTCGTTTGCTCGTTCGCAAAGAAATAATTACGAATTCGACGCGAAGCAATTAATAACGAATGACACCGATAGACATAGATGGTTTTCAAGTTCATAAGGATCCCGCGGCGATTCCCGTTCCACGAAAGAGTAGAAGGAATCGTCGAGCGCAGATTCCGTTTGTTCGTCCAACTTGGCGCATTATCCTCCGGCCGTGGCTGACGGTTTTTACACGGCTGAACGAAGCCGGCTCTCTACCTTGCACGAGCAATGACTTTTTTCCCTGCATGCGATTATGAATCACTGCATAATATCCTCTCGACGGCCTTAACCGACAGAAGGAAAACGAAAGGCCGCGAACGCGTCGACTTTGTCTATTTATTCTTCCAGGCTATGCGTCTCTTTCGTAAGAAACGGGCGAAGCTTGGAAACGATCGGACGTGACAAAGGAAAACTTCGAACAAACCGCTTAATTAAATGATATACTTGCGATCTAACGTTGCGAGAACGATTTCTAGCTCAATTTATTATTTATTTGTATAATTTTCATCAGAAATTTCAGATTCTCCGGTTAATGTTTGTTTCTATATATTTCCTCTCTTCGATTTTGTTCTAAATCGAATATTAAATCTTCTTTTTTCTAATTATTATACTTCGAAGTGTATAATGCAGCAAATGTTCTTTTTGTTCTCAGACTCTCTTTGTGTGTACTTCGATCTTGTACCCTGCGTTCTTTCGATTCTATCCTTTCTACATTCTCGTTTCAGGCACTCGTTAGTCACAACCGACACAGAAAGAGAAATTCATTCATACCTAACATATAAAAAGTTCATTGATTACAACAAGTATATAAGATATGATTATATAACGTAAGATAGAATTATGAGAAGAGAATAATAATAGAAATCGTATCGTTTACAGTGATATATTTCACGGAACGTTCAATATCCGACGCAAGTAATACTTCACAGATGTGTAATTAAGATTGAGCACTACTAGAAACCCGCGATCACGATATTCTCTCGAAGATTCTCGAAAATTATAAAATTTAATTATGAAATTATGAAATTTTCACCTCTCAATTTCTTCGTCAAATTTTTATTTCAATCGCGAAGCTGTTACATTTCGCAACAAGTCGAACCAAAGAATGAATGATCCATAATGACGGCTACGTAAACGAGAAATTATATCGCCCTTTGGTGGTTGAAAAACTCTACTGTTAGAAACGGCCCTTTGCGCTCGAGAGGCGTTTTACGTGGCAACTCGATCCTCTTCATCGACTGATTTTAAGTTTCAAAGCCCTGCAAGAATGAAGTTCAGAAATAAAATTAGCTTCAGTGAAGATGAACTCAATTTTCAACTGTTGAACAACGAAATCGATTGTACTTGTGAAGAAATTAGCGATAGAGAAAATAAAAACGGTGATGGAGATAGGGATATGCAGCTTATCCGAGAGTAACAGCGATGCCCCACAAGACTAACAATTCAAAATGGATGCTTTACGATGAATATCCGGCGAAATAAAAACAAAATAAAACAGATAAAACATCAAACGTTGTCACTTTTCGTTACATTTTCATAACTCCTCAAGATCATCTCGAGTTGCTACTTGATCCCACCGAAGGAAGAGTTAAGAATTAACATTCATACAAGAATACGCATCTCAAGATCGAACGGGAGAAAAAAAAATATCTCGCTCGAGAGGCGACAACGCGAAACAAAAAATTGCCTCGACCTCCCTCCTCGAGTCTCGTATCGCGCGTTCGCAACAACGCGGTACCAGTTATCCAACGCGCGGTTGGCTGCTGGCGGGACGGGCTCCGACAAAAAACGAAAGCGAGCCTCGCGGAGAAATTTCTTGCGTGAGTCGGAGGCGAGAAAGAAAGAAAGAGAGAGAGAGAGAGAGAGGGAGAGAGAGAGAGAGTGCACGGTGCATAGAGTGTCCCTCGTCATCCGCATCATCGCGTTTCTCCATCGGACCACGAGGAGAGAGGAGAGCCCTTCCGTCAATCGGCCCGCAAGTAGAGCGTGCACATCGCGTGTGGACCCTTTTGCGATGAACCGCGCGCTGCTCGGTTCGAGGGCACGACGGCGTGAACTCTACGCTCTGAAGCCTCGAGCTTTGCGCCCGCGAACACTGAGACCGCCATTCACCCCGGGGCGCCAACTGGCTGTTTCTTCCGTTCGCGTCTTTTCTTCCTGTGTACAGTTTTTGTTTCGCTTCTTATTCGAAACGGAGAAAAGAGTTTGAATGCGCAGCACGCGCGGCGGAATTCTATTAATATCAGTTGAAACTGGCTGAAACGTTCAACATTCTTTTTCGTACGTATTAATGATGCACGTCGGTGATCGCTGGTTCTTTTCTCGGATAATTTTATAATTATTCTTTATGGTGTCTGTTGGCGTTCTTTTTTTTACCAAATACGCGGTCTATTTCACGCCTGTAGATATTAGGGGTGGTTATACATTTGCATAAAAATCGTTATTCTAATTTTATACAATCCTTGGAATCTTCCGAGTATCTGGATGACCCAGAAATTAACCCCAACATTTTCTTTTACTCTTAATATCTATGTGTATTATATGTATTGATGTGTATATTTTTATTCACGTTGCTTGGGAATTATATATGATTTTAGTGCACATGCACGATATTTGGCCTATTTTATTGTTATTACTATTGTTTTTTTCATACAAGTCTGATTAGAATGTTGTATAGAAAGAGCATGGCAGAATTCTTTAGAATGGTCTAGAAAAATGAAAGAAGCGAAGAACGAGGATCATTCATTCGAAACAGAAAACGACGGTGACAAAAAAAGTAATTCAATGAGAACCTTCCTTGTTATCGTGAACCCTTTGAACAATGTAATCCGCGCTCCACGCTCGCGAAACGTCCCGTGCAAAGAGACGGGAGATAGGCGACGATAACCGAAACGAAAAGCTGACTGAACGCTCGCGATGTCAAGGAACGTAGACGCGACGGAAAAGAGGCGTGCACGTCTGCGCGAACGAGTTATTGCTCGTTATCGCGGACTTTTAACGCAACGAACCGGCGTGTTTAGAAGCCGCGGGGCGAGCGTGCCGTGTCAACAAGATACCGCGCGGACTTCTTCTCCCTTTACACGCCCATTCGATTAGACCGCGTTCGATGAAAACGCGGAAAGGAAGATGCGAATGGGTCAGCGCGCGGTGCGTGAATGGGAGGGGCACTTCGTTTGAAGGCGAAGGAAAGCGTGTTGCGTAACGCGATAAAAACTTCAATAACTTCGTCCTATATTCCGAAGTAATTGGCCTTCCTCTAATATGCACGACAGCTTCTTACCCGGGACGGTAATTCATGCCGCGCGTTACATATTCTGAAAAATCCCGCTCCCCAACACTGGGTTCTAGCCTTGCGCGAAACGCGAGTCGTTTCTATCGTTGCAATTAGCTATAGAATCGTGCCGTGGGAATCGAACCCTTGTACGAATCACGGTTTCAACGTTTCTGATCACTTCGACGCGTCGATCCTATATTTTCGAATTATTTCTCTTTTCATTTGTTTACATTTGTATGTATGTCTTATGTATTTTTAATAGAAGTTGCGGCTCTTCAGAGGGATTACGTTTAATTAGTACCGTATTTTCGATTCGAAGATGCGATAAAGATCCTGAAGGTAACCGTTGCATCCGTGATACCACTGAAATTCGCCCGTCGAGCGTACACTTAAACTTCGTTCCAAGTTCAAGCGCCCGGTACACAACCCCATGATCGAGCGACCTAAATCCAGCGACCCGCCAGCGTCCCGAAACCCCGCCACCCGCTGCTCCAGAAAGCACCCGTTCGTCGGACAAATTTCGACCTCTAAACTGGACCTCCTCCTCCTCTTCCTGGGCGCCGTTAAAAACGGATAACCGGCTAAAAATGCAACTTGCCAATTTCCAATCTCCCTCTCTCTCGCTCTTCTATTAGTAACCAACGAATTTCGGCTTCGACGGTCTTAAAAAAACCGCAAATGCAATATCCCCCGATACGCATCTCGCGAAGATCATTTGCATATAACGTACACTCGTACAATGGAGGAATGCTAATCTCTCTATTTCGATCTTGTCGCTTTTATCCGCTATCCGTGAAACGTTCGATCAGAAAATTAGTTTTTAGGAATTTCCAAGCATCGACGCTCTTAACATCGATAAAAAAAAACAAAAAGACACTTGCCATCTCCGAAATCTGAACTACTTAAACGATTCAGAATATAAAAGGCAGCCGGGGTTAATTCGTATCTGAAACTGACATCGATGCTAATCTACCCGCTATTGTACACCAGAGCGACCCCTTAAAAGCGCATGAAAATCGAAGTCGAACAATGTCCGTTCCGTGTCCCTGTCCTGTAAATCAACGCCCGCGGTGGTCTCGCTCCGAGGCAACCCTCGCTCGAAGGCATCCCCGGGACAGGGTCGGTAAAATCAGGGCGCCCAGGCGAGCGTATCCATCCCTGAGCCTATCCGAAGTGTGTTGCATGCGGCAGCCAACACGCAGACACGCAGAGGCCGCGGCTCAGTGCACCGAGAACGATCCGTGTATATACCCGCGGTGTGTACATGCACGTCATACGCGCCGCGGAGGGGTTGCCGAGGCGTGCGGCGTGGCGGAAGGGAGGAGGGTTAGGTGTAGTATCGGTCATTACCTCCGGCGAGTAACTGGGTCAGTCGTCACAGCGCCTCGGTTCGCTCACTGGCTGCCCGTTTCGCAGCATTCTCCCACCCTCCCTCTCTCCCTCTCTCTCTCTCTTTCTCTCTATATCCCTCGCTCTCTTGCGCGCGCGAACCCTTTCGCGCTCGTTCTCCGTCCTCCTCCGTTCCGCTGTTTCTCGTTCCTTCCTTGTTCTCTTCGTCTCTGTGGATTTGCGCGCTCTTCACAGCCGTTCATTCGTCGTCTCTCTCTCTCTCTCTCTCTCTCTCTCTCTCTCTCTCTCTCTCTCTAGCGCGCACGACCCAACCCCTCTCAGCCCCCTTCGCACTCCCCGCGAAACCTTCCACACGATTCTCGAAGCGGCCACAGGAGGTTAGACCTTGGGATTGGAAGCGCCGCGCAGCGCGGAAAACATCCGCCTTTTTTCCTTTTGCCCGGCCTCGCAGCTGGGGAGGCGTCCGTTTCACGGCTGCGGGCGAGCGCTCGCTTTTTCTTTTTTTTTTTCTCTCTCTTCACCGCGAGCACAACGGCCACCGCTGTTTTCGAACGGCTCGGGTACTCGCGACGCTCGCCTACGGAGGCTGAATGAGAGCCTCTCCTTCGCGATTATTAACCCTCGAACGGGTACGCTACGCAGCCCAACCGATTTCGTGTTCGACGCGAGTCACTCCGATCCGCAGTTTTCGTTACGTGGAAAGTGGATTACCTGTTCTTTATCGGAGGAAGATTTTTAAAGTGGATCACGGAGACGAATTTTCGATTTAACGTCTAACGTGGATCTGAAAATCCTGAATCTTTTAAATCCGTCCATTATTCATATGCTTCTCGAAACAACTAGTTAATAATTAAAACAAAAACGCTTTACTGAGCGTACAATCCTCCCAAACTCAACCCAAATGAATTTCACGACTCTCTGTCAGAGTCTTCAGCGCGAATCAATTTTGCTGTTACTCTTCCACGTTTGCCCAACCGTACTGTCGTCTATTATTATTGCTTTTCACCAGAACAGTCATTCAGTTTCGTCTTAGCCATCGATCGCGCCGTTGACCAAGAAAGAACTGGAGGAATCGAAAGGGGGAGACGACAGAGCTGACGCTACCTGTTGGGGGTGGCCGCGTAAGAGCGTCTGGAACCACGTGACCCACGTATGACGAGGAACGGAAAGAAAAAGGGAAAACAAGCTCGATGCATTCGTTATGCAACCGCTGGCCGAAGGACACGGTATACGCGATGGCAATTACGCGGTACCAGCGGAAGAACGACTGGGCGGAGGTGGGAGCGCATAGGGGGACGGGAGAGAGCGGCGAGGGGTAAGGGAGCGGTCAAGGAGGGGAGGGCGCGTACTAATTCGAGGCGACATTAGCATTTCGCCCGGCGAACAACGATAACCGAGTGCAATAATTGCGGCAATAATGCACGCTTTCCGCGCTGATCCTTGCTGACAATTAACGTCCGCGCTTGCGCGTCCGACTGACGCGAAGATCGGTTTCATTCTCTTTGGAAATTTCTCGACGAATGGGCTGAAATTATGCTCGCCATTGGCCGCGTCGCTTTGATTGCTTAGCGTTTGTTAGATAACAATACGAGGTGTGATTTCAGCGCAGATACACACGCGGTATTCGACTCTAGCCTTGGATTGTTTCCTTCTATATTATTATTGTTTAATGGGATTGTAATTGGAATATTAGTAGCGAGGGCGTAGCAGCGTTCTTCGGAATGGTCTATAAAAAAGATGAAGGGAATTGAGAATGAGGATGAGTTTTGTGGAAACGGAATGACGATATATTCTGAAATAGAGAAGAAGGACAATATCAAAATAACAGCGTCGTAACTGCAGTTTTATTACTAAATCGAAACTGCATACTACGAACACTGCAAACCCAAGCTTCATGTTTCATCTTCGTAGATATTTCTTGTGTCGAACAGACATGTAACGTAATTGCTATATGAAAAGTATAGCAACGATATTGAACATGATTAAGAAATAATATTCGCGAACAACTGCGGAGAATAATTTAATTCGCTTATACTTCCCTCACCTTGTGCAATAACGAAGCATTACAACTTTAAAATATAATAATTATTACGTGAGTTACACTAAATTATACTCCGTTGATCTCGCCATAATTTATGGCAATCGATATAATAACCGATCGTTAATATCCAAGTATGTAATCATGATTAACACGTTCAGCGCCTCGTTGCTGCTTTCGAGTAAGCCGTCCTACAAAGATTGTACACAGAGAACGATACATATCTCACTTTGTATTGAAAATATGCGAGATTAAATAAAAGAAGTACATTAATATAAAACAAAATACGTGGAAGAGTAACTATCCTTGAATCAGTATTTCATTTACAACTCAACATATAAAAATTTATACGTTTCATAAAAAAAATAGATACAAATTCCTTTCTCAATTTCAATATTTGAAAATTTATACTATCAAAATGTACATATTTACCACAATACTTATTACAATTACGGTAGATACCTATTAATTTTGTTTGAAAGACTACGACCAATGCGCGATTTATAAGACGAGCAATTAATCTAACGAACGTTCCTTTTTTCTTCTCGAACATCCTGTACATATCGTGCATCGTAACGTCCAGGACGAGAGTCGAATGGAGGTTGAACGGCCGCCAGGCTCGTCCGTGTTAGCGGGTGTGTGAAATTTCCGCGCGTGCCAAATAAGCCCGTGCAAGTAGATAAAGCGTAACGCGGGCCAGCCTTATCTTCGATCGGGTGTGACCCCAAAAACGTGCCACGGAATAGGTTAGAGAGGGATGGGGGTGGCGCAGCCCCTGGCTGCTGTCACCACGTACGACAGCAGCTCCGTCTTCGTGGCGCGATCGTACCGCGGGGCTACGTTTATCAGAGACGCCGTGGCGGAATCGTTTCTCCCACCGAAATATCGCCGCGATAAATCCTCCGGGAGACGCCGTAATTGTGGCTGGAACGGCCACGGTAGACCGGATAAATCCGATGGCGCTCCGGTTCCCTTGTTTCGCAGCCGATCTCTATTTATTTCTAGTTTAAGAATAGATCGCGCGATGATATTCTAGATCCCAACGCGCTATATTCGGATTACGCGATAAAATTCCCTCCTCTCGGGGGGATGAATCGTTGTAATTGAATCTGCGCATCGTTGGATCGCGATGGCCCTCTTGTTCCGCCATTCGCGCGCGTAACTCGTTTGAAAAAGTGCTGCCTGGCTCGATAATTTGAAAAATAGTTCGAAGAGATATTCGTTTACGTTGTCTGGTTGGAAGTACAGCAGTAGCTGTACGTTGTTCGCAGGTTGGACGGATTGAAGAAAACGTGTAAAAAATGTATCACTTATGATAATGATACGCGAAGGAGGTCATAGGTAGGTTCTGGAAGGCCGAGCCGGCACCATTTTTTTATTTTCTGTTTTATCTAAAGCCACGTTTGTATAGACACACTTTTTGTTGCCGTTTCGAAATGTTTGCACGCGTTTTATTAAACAGCAATTAGGACGCGATAACATTTGGCGATCGTGATCAAACAAACGAGTCTGTTTAACCCCCTCGTATGGTTCTCCGGCTACCATGGCGAATATTCCGGAAAGTAGTATGTCGGTTGGTTTCTGGTAGCTATTCGTAAGCGACCGGAAGCCATTCGTAAATGCGAAAATACACGGTTTACCCGAGGCGAACAATGCGGTTGATTCAACAAAATTAAAGGCAAAGTAAACACAGTTCTGATCAAATTACGCGAAATCGAATGAAAAGTAAAGCGAACAATATAAATCGATCGTTTGTTCGAGTAACTCAATCGAATCCGTAACGCTCATCGTCTTCGATATCATATTCGCGCATCAGCACCGTTCTCGAACAAGAGCGAACCACCTCGAATTCTCCTTAAATTACAATCGATTATCGATCAATTGGAATCAATCGCGTTGCTCTAGCGAACGGAGTCGCGTGGATTTCCGTGAAACGAGCAATCGATCGTGCAGCGTTCTCGATCAAAATTTCAACTCGCCTACGCGCGGAGCCTCTGTTCGCTTTCAATTTCGCCGAATGATCCGCATTGTCCAGCCAAAGTGAATCGGTCGCCGCGTTTCGGCGCGGCGACGGCGGCGGCGGCGGTCCGGCTGTTTGTTTCGGCTTATAAATATTCGAGGAACGAGGCAAATTGCGGAGGCACCGGGCACGTCGAAATTGCAAACGGTACGCGCGATTAACGGGTTCGAAGCGTTGCATATCAGTACATTACGAGGAGCATTCTGGGGCAAAGGTTGAGGAACGCTCTGCCTCCCCTCGAGCTCCAACCCTCCGCCGAGGTGTCCCAAACCCGCCCCTCCGCCCCTGTCCTCCTTCGACTCCCTCGAAACGCCACGAACACCTCCCTCTCGCGCCGTTTCCTCCTCTCCTCCTAGCCATACCTCTGTCTCGCTCTTCTACCACCTCCAGTCCCACCACCTCGTTCAACGCCAACCTCCACATCCTCCCCACCCTCGAGGATCGTCAGGCAACGCTCTCCATCCCCCTCTCTCCACCTTTCTCTCTCTCTCTCGCACTCTCATTTGCTTTCGTCCGACCTACCCCAATGTCCCTCGTCCCTCCTCTCAACCACCTCGTGCCTCTGCCTTCTTCTAACCGGTTCGCTCTCGCGCCATCTTTCTCCCTCTTTCTACCCCTCTCCAGAGGCTCGCAGCGCTCCCTGCCCCGCTCTCCACCCGCGTTTTCCCTCCCTTTCTCTCGGGCCACGGATGTGCCCGATGAGCCTCTCCTTCCGCCTCGCTTTCTTTCTCCTTTGCTGACGTCCATCGACGCTCCGCGAGCGCGTAAACTGTTCCGGGGTATGTAAGTATGCACTTCGTTCCCCCGGACCCCGACTCGTCGCAGACGGTCTTTGTTCGGCTCGTTTCCCTTTTGGAACGAGCCGGAACAGGTACCCCCCCAGGTAGCCCAAGTTCTTTGGCCAAGCGGAGGAGGATGGAAGGTGTCGGGCGCCACGAGACTCGCGTATCTACTGGTTGATGGGGGTTGGAGCGGTTCGAGGAGTTGGTTTTACAAGTTTCATGCGTTATGGGATTCTGACTCGAGGAGATCTCGCGTACGATAAGATGCTCTTTTTGCGTGAAGAAATAATTAATCATTGTATGACTCTGATTAGTCTTTAATGCGATTGATAAGATTTGAACTGAATAATTTGAATTGATAAGATTGAAAAGTTTCGTTTTGATGCGGAAAGAGAACTGGCGAAAATTCGAAAAATTGGAATTTCAAGTGCAACGTGCCCATTAAGATACGATTCACTTTGATCGAACGATAACTCGTGTCCTTTATGTTCGCGGAAGAAGATTGAAAGTGTTGACGTTACGAGACTTGTGTTCGATTCGCTTCTGGATACATTCGACTGGACACGTTGTTAGTTTTAGGGAGTTTTGATGGATTATGACTTTCTGATGGGAGAAACGGATAGAAAATATGTGGGTAAATTGACGTATAAAAATTGGGGTAGGTGACGAATACGAGTTCGCGATTGATCATTGTATCGTATTCAGGAAATAGTCCACGGTTTGGAAATTGTAAGTGATAGCATGATTTTTCAGTTAGTACTTTACTGTTTTTAATATAATGCAAACTTTAGCCGAGATATTATTCATCGACACAGTTGTAAGGCGTTTAATATAAACACGTTATATTGCAATCGTGACGTGATCTTGTTCGACTTAAGAATTTCAGTAGTAAAAACATTGACAAACCTATTTTCGATATTTACTATTAAACTGACAATTCATTTTTACCATTTTTAAAATAAAAAATATTTTAAATAAACTTGGTCTCCGCCCTGAAAAATCAGCGTCGCAAACCACACAATTAACTTTCAAACGAGTGAGAAACATAAAGGACCGAGGGAACATAGCTTGCAAAGAAGACGATGGATATTGCTTTACCGATCAGGTTCGAAACGCTATTACCCCACATAGAGCGTAACAGGTTCCACCGATGTAAAAATCGAATTTTAATCAGCGAGGGATCAAGGGTTTCTCGCGAGGCGTAATCTTCGCATCGATAATAACCTGTTTATCAACCAGTGGCGTACGGCTCAGTGGTACATTGCGAATCGATAAGACTCGAGAGTCCGTAGAAAGAGAGAGAGAGAGAGAGAGAGAGTACACGTAAAAATAGACAGCGACCTACCCCAACTGACTGCAGACGCGTTTACCCACCCGCTGGGCTCTCCGCTCTTTTATCGAAAATTTTGCGAAGCTTTTCCCTTTTGCGCTTTCCTCTGTCCTTCTGGTACGGCTCTCTGCGAGTCCTTCCGCGAATACCAACCCTCGACCACCTCCGCCTTCGCCCTTATGCTCGTCGTATCCACGTCAGAATACCAGGACTTAACTTTTTCCGCGATTACGGCGGCGAATCTTCTCGAGAGGCGAAAGTGGGTCGTGGGTCTGCGGGATCGTCGGATGGTGCCGTGTCCCTTTGAGCTCTTCCGTCGGATAAAAAAGATGTCATTAATAATTTATGAAACCGGTTCGTTTTCTGGTTTAAGGTTAGACCAATTAAACTGGACCACTCTCAGAATGATTCCCCTCCTTTTTTTCGATGCGCCTGATTTCGATGGAGCTGTTGGATTGGGGGTAATTGCTACTTTTGTAGCTATCACACGAGTAGATATTTTATTGTGCGAAAATTTTCGATTGGCTGCGAGTATTGCTAATTGTCTGTGATAGTGGGAAGCAGGTTTATGCAGGTATTGTTACACGGTGGAACCTCGAGTTCTCCAATGTTCGATTGATCTGCTACCCGCATGTTTTGTTCCTTTCTTGTTGAAAATTAGAAAATACGTGTCAATTAATTTTTAAAAGATTTTTAATGAAATGTAACACCTTTCAAAGAGATTTCTAACAAACAGCGTTTAATTTTTCAAGAGCGCATGAATCTTTTATAAAGTAGAAATTAATTCCAGCATAAGAACAAGGAATAAAAAGGTTCGACTATTTGTCAGACTCGAGTTAAACATTTTTCCACATTTCATCTCGCGGGAGAGCGATAAACATATTTGTCAAGGAGCCCACCAATGCGTTGCTATTCCGCTGATAACGTGAAACGCGATAGCGAACTCGTGATCAACGCAAAGCCCGAAATCGAATAAATCTACCGAGTAATAGAATATTTTCTGACCTAGTTCTTCGATCAGAATGTATTCCACGGGAACGGTTCTCCGTTTTGTCCTTCCCTCTCGTCCCGTCACCGCGTCAATCCTCTTTCACCCTGCTCTCTCACCCCTTCCTCCCTTGCATCACGTTTCACGGTATGTCGCGGCGCTTTTAGAAAGTCTTTAATACGTGAGAAGCTTCTTGGGTCAAACGAGTGGAACGAACAAAAAATATAGCACATAGAACGGCCGCCATATTTGCTAACTAAACGTTCCAATTTTCGTTTAAAACTTGAAATTAATTTACTCTAATTTCGTGCGTTAATTATATTTCAAAAAATATACAAAAAGTTCGCAAAATCATTTCTATATATAATTGTAAGGGGAACGATATTTCAAGGAAGAATTCGAAATTCGAACGTGCGATACGAAATAAAAACCGCGGTACAATTCCGATGATGTTGCGTTACCGAAAGAAAACGCGAGAAACGAGTGGAAAACGAAACGAGAGAGAGAGGGAGAGGGAGAGAGGGGAAAAAAGAAAAGAAATGAGCGCATCGCGCGTGACACGGTCGAGAAACGAGAAAGGCCATTTCGGTAACGAGTCGCGATTTCAGACAATCGCGCGATCGCCCGCGCGATGCGACCAGCCGCCTAGAGCGGGTCTGATAAAGCGCGTCTATTTTTGCGAGCGTAAAAGCCGGCTGCGCGCGGTGCAGCGGCGCTCTGCGTGAAGAGGGTCGTGGCACAATGCACGCTGACCCATATTCGGGTCGTTGCTATTTCAGATCCATCCTTTCCATAGAGGAAGGTCGTCGGACTACGTGGCGAGGCAGGCGGTTATGTAACGCCGGCTTGTTTTTAACGCCCGCCTCGAAAACACGCGATCCACCGACTAACCGCCGGCAGAAAAAATCCTTCCATCGTTCATTAAAAAAAATTAAGCCCGCGTACGGTTTAAAAAGAATCGCGAAACTTCGATCTCTGCTCTATCGAATTGATTTATCTGTCTCGTTCCGAGTTACGACGCGTCGTAAAACGTTCTCACGGACGTTCCAACCGCTTTTATCGCCTCTTCCTACAGTTTACCTCGTTTTATAATGTTTAGCAAATTTTTACAGCCATATTTTTGAACAATGAAATTTATTTGTAATTGAAGAAAGTATACTTTTCGTTGCTCTTCTTAAAATTGATTCGAACGACTAAGCACGCGCATCGAATGAATAGGTGATGTCTGTACTCTTGAAACTATTCTACCCATTATTCCATTCTATTTTTTATCGTAGCACAGCAGCATTGTTAACACTTATAATAACAGTGTTATGAATATACACAATATATTGAAATTTTTCAAAAATACATCAACATTCACAATTCACATGTATGTATATTTGATTCTATCAAATCAAATGTTATTAAATCAAACAAATATTGTTAAATTCACTTTCTTAAAAATCCTCAGCGAAAGTCCATGTTCTCTTAACATTTAAAGCGTCGAAATCTGTTATACTTTCTCGCGTGAGAGAAGCTGGTCGTCGTCGGTACAGTGAACGCTCACCTCTCTCATCGATCCGTTCCATTTTACTCGAAAACCACCGAATAGATCTAACGCGACATTTCACCGGCTCGCTACGTATGATAAATAACAATTTTTCGCTGTATCGATTCGCGACGACCGTGTGCAATCGAGCCGATTTATTCGTTCTATCTGTTTGCCACACGTTCGCATCGATTCCATAATGAATTCATTGTTGAACCATTCGTTTCCGTTATGCATAGAAATCTAACTATGCATAGAAATCTAGCGTGGTGTGTATCGCAATTTCTGAACGAAAATCAATCGTTCGCTACTATTTCAGTGGATCAACACGCGTCTGATAAAGAAAGAATTATCATTTTATGAACGAACTATCGTTTTTATCGAAGCAACTCGTAAAGTATGCAATAAAGCTACGTACAATAACAAAATATGCCTGCTGTACATGAAAAGCAATGTCTTATTGTTATATCAATGAGACGAATAGTGTTTAACGCGGCAAAAGTGATTGCTGAACGAATTAATGGGCGCAGGTCTGACGCTTCCGTCCAAATCTACTGCGTCTGACTAATAACGACCTCTACTACTGTGGAGGAATTTTTGGGAACGTTTGCGCGCGGAGGCCTACGAATGTGGCTGCTAAGTTCTTTCCAGCTTTGCAAACTGATATTAGTGTGCTTTAAATAAATTAGTGAAAGTGATTTCTATGATTGAAAGTATTTGTATATTTAACTATTCGTATAGTTGAAGCCGTTTCTCTTAAAGAATCGAACGAGATGTGTTTAAGTACAAATATAAGTTGATATCGATGAAATTAATGCTAAAATGTTGTTGCAAACGAATGTTTTAAGTACGATTAATTTATGTTTATAGCGTAAATATTATTATGTATATTATATATTTGCAGTTGCAAAAACATTTTTAATCTATGATTCGAATGTTTTATATTTATAATATTTCTCTTTTGTTTTTGTTTACGTATTTAAATCGTGAATCTTCTTTCGTTTTGCAGTGCACTGGATGCGAGAACCGGATGACAATTTGAAGAACGACAGGCAACCGGTGAGTGCGATAAAAGTTTTCCATTGCTTCATTTTTCTCGCGTTTCTGTTGTACTCCGAAGATAGCGTTAAAGCCACCGCTTACACGGTGTTAAGTAAGTCTACGTACGTGACAGAATTTCGAAGTGGCGTTCGTGCACTTCTATATCGCTTTTTGTTCGTCCAATTAATTTCATGAAAGCATACACCCCGTAAACGGAATTACTCGAGAAGCACACTGCTTTACCATAATAATATTTCTAAGCAGATTGTGCAAGGGTTGCAACATTCTTTACTAATTCACCATGAAATTGTAGAAAGTGGTGTATCAACTATTTTAAACGTCTGTTCAGATTTATTAAATACTAGTTGAAATTTGCAATATTTCGTTGATTAGGATAGGATACACTTCGATCGGAAATGTTTACATCGGTAACACGTAGAACGCATAAAACAATGAATACGTGTATCTAGCCGAGAAACGCCAGTTCAACTTCGCTAAGGTATTTCTTGCCGCGTAACAAAGTTGTAAAGATAAGATATTGATACGATTTTTAAATCGTCACGGTCACACGTACGTGTGCGCCGCGGTAGTCTATGTTGAAATACCAGTGCAACCGATTTTCTACACGCTAGAAACCAAGGAAATGATACGTTTCGCCGTACCCGTTCAACGGCATATTTACTTGCTTATTCTTAAGTGATTTCCAAGTACCGGACACTTCACTGGTCGATGAAGTCATCCTATCAAGCGATCTTCTAGTCGCCCTGAATAGTACAATTACGAGACGGCCGTGCGAGGTGTCGGCCGCTAGTTTCAGTCTAACTTTACAAGTTCGTGGAACGCACTCGACATTATTATTGGCACGTGAGCGGTTCGAACGAAATATTTCCACCGCGTCTTAACAAAAATAGTGACGCTTCAAATATTGTAGTTCACAAACAAAGAAATTGAATAAAACAAGGAAACAGAATCATATGTTTTACAGATACAAAACCTTTGCGAGTATACAATTGTTAAAATATGGTAATCCAATTAAATCAGAATCAAAATGAGAACAAAACGATTTATAGATTGAACAGTTATTAAGGAAAGGCGAGTAATCAGTAGCTGCTGATGGGAACGCGAATAAAGCAGCCAGAACCGTGTCGAACCCCTTTTCCTCCGATTTCCGTTACCCCTGGAGCGGTTCACTTTCACTATCGCCGCCGCTCGATTCGGTCATGTAACTTAGCCGCGATCGGCGCCTGGTATCGCGCTTTCGTCGTCAATTTCACGGCTGGTCGGGTACAGGCCGGCGTGCACCGACGCATTATGCACCGATGCACGGCCTACGATAAGGTACGCCGCCCAGTTCTCTCTCACCTTGAACGCGGAGAGACTTGGAGGGCCGCGATCGAGGAAAACTCGTTCGTGACACGATGGCGGCCGCGCGGCAGGGAAACCGCGTCGAGGCGCAGATTCCGCGGGGACAGTCGCCGCCGCGGCTGACCTCGACTACAGTCCCCGAGACTTTTAACCCCGGCATAATATGAAACGCCGCTCGCCTTTTTGCTCGCTGACGTAACGCGCGCGACGTTGGCAAAAAAAGGAAGAAAAGAAAAACGAGCCGCGTCTCGATCTCGTTGCGAATCGGTACGCGCGCTCCTTTCCGACGAACACCGACGCGAACTACGGACTCGCTTCGACAGGAAGGTGTTCTCAGCGAGCAGACGAAGAGACAGACGAACGGGTTGTTTGTTCGATTGTCGCGCGAATGTTTATAGTAATTATGAATAATTAGAAAGATAAACTTGAGAAAAAGGACATCGAGCGTGATTTATATACTACGACGTCCATGATGATTTTGCATAGACAATAAATTGAAGTAGAAGGACGAGTTTTATATCGCATGAGAATTTTCTGTAGAAAAAATTCTAAACAGCCTTTGGAATCATAACAAATAGCAAAATCCACGTGATCCGCATCGAGAGATGCGAACAAGTAAAACGCATCATAATACAGAGAGTCCCGCCGCGTTTCCAATTCCTCCTAAAATTCCAACTCTCGCGTGAATCATCCGAACGAATTCTGCCAATAAAAAACCATGACCGATTCGCGGCTCGTCGAAGGAAAACGAGGGGGCAGAAATAAGGGCAGGCACACACGGGGCAGGAAGAATAGTCGCGAGGGGTCGCGATCATTAATCGTTCGACCCTCGCGGGGGTCCAGTGTCGTCGCATCCGCGGCACTTTCTCTCCCGCCGCTGCAGCGGTGCACTCGCGGCAGGGTGTTAGGTTACGTGGCATAAATCGTCGCCGGGGAATTCCCCACCTGGAATGCACCTCGTCGAATGCACGGCCCCACCACCACGTGGACCGTTCACTCTTCCCGTTCCCCACCACCGTCACGTGAAACCTTCCCCTCCACGCAACCTGCGTCCACGTATATACCTCTCCGCGTCATCCCTGCCACCAGGTCGGAACCACCACCACCACCCGGACGCCATCCATCGTCCCCGTTCGACCTCCCCCACCATCGACACGGACCGCGCGCGTTCCCATGAATCAAGGGGTGGGCGAGCGTTGCGCACGCGCGAAAATAGTAAACACTCCCTGGCTGCGCAATGCGACTCGCGTTGAGGAAGGTCCGGGACGCGGACCGAGCGACAGCATCGGGCACCGGCTGCTGCCAGCAGCAACAGCGGCGTACCATCACCGGTGCTGCGCGTATACCTGGTTGTGTTGGTGCCACGTACGTATGCGCGCGTACACGGGTTGGCGAAGGGTGTAGCGACGACGGAGGAAGAAAGGCAGGCGGGTGTACACGGGTGTACACGGATGTGGAGTAACTAGAGGAGGAGAGAGGGAGAGGGAGAGGGTAGAGAGTAAGGGGTGGCTGGGTGGGTTAGCTCGATACCGGTCTGGGTTCAATGCACACCGCTCGCCCACTCCACGCGGCAGGCTCACCCCTTCCTCTGCCGCTCTTTCAACCCCTTCAACCATCCCGCGGATCATGCACTCCTTCGCATCGTTGAGTCTCGCCTCTCTGTCCCCCACGGCCGTGGGGCCTGGTTAGCAGCGCGGCGCGCTGCTTCGAGGGCTGTCTCTCTTTCCATCGGATCCCTCCTTAACCGCTTCCGTCCCTTCGTTCTTCGGACCCGTCCGGCGGCGAACTTGCCGAACGAATCGAAGAGGAGCCGCGCGATCGTTCGCGGGTGGGGAGGGTTTGTCGTTGGGTACGGGAAGATGTTTTCCAGCGCGAAGAAAAAGAGGACAGCTTGAGGATGGTCAGGGCACGGAGGACGGAGAGCCTGCGAGAGGTGTGCGGAGGTTTTGGTTTTTCTTGCTAGGTGGACGCGAGCGAGCGATGCGAGCACCGTCTTTGATGTTGCTTCAACTTTGTTGCTGTGTCGGTTTGACGAGGGAAATATGTGTGCGATGCTCCTGCGGATGCCGGTGTTGAGAATGTTTTTACTCGTGTTATGGAGCCATGTATTTGAAGGGATTTCCGCTTTTTTCAAAATTGATCGTCTTCGGGTGGATGGTTTTTAAAGGGCTTAGGGACAAGTTGCTTGCGTAATACGTTAAATGATATGATAAATAGATGCAATACTTGAAGCGCAAATTTCACGATATGATCTTTATTTTATCCGCAAAGTGGTGTTAAAGGAAAAGAATTCAGAGAAACTTAAATATCGACATACATAATATCGTAAACTCACTTCGACAATCTTCCTTGATAAACCAATCACCTCGACAACCTAATCTTAGCGATCTAATCAGAAACGTCACAAAAAGAGTCCATTCTTTTCCACCGAATGTACTTAAAAAGAAGCGCCATAAGAACTCCCCTTTTGCCAAACACCGATCTGTCAACTGTCAGATTAAGTGGTACAAGTCGAGACACAGAGAACGACGGCAATCGTCACCATAGAGGCGCGTAAAAACGACCTCACCCTTGACAAGAAACTGTACAGTCGTTCTCCAGTGTACAACATAATTTAACGAGAGAAAACGATCGAGGGGGTGGAACGACTCTGGCTGGAAAAGGCATCCAAGTTTGCGCAGACGATTCGCGTGCATGCGCGGTTTTCCCACGTTTTCTCTGATCAAAGATCGCGCATGGAACTCGACGACGTTGCGTTTCTCCCGATGACGAGGAGAATAATCACCTATCGACTCCTGACTCCGTGAAATCCTGTTTCACGGTAGATCGCGTGATGGCGCTTTATGGAAACGGAGCCGCAGCGACGGGGCTGTTTCGTACCCTCTGAACAGGTGAATCGGAAGTAAGTAATAGCGACACACGGACGTGCGAGCTAAGGGTTGACGATCGTAATTTGGATGGAGGATCGAAGCTCGTACGCCAGTGGCCGTCGAGGATGAATCTCGTAAAGTAAATGGCGAATAATGAGTTTATAGAAATGGGTGATAGTCGAATAGTTCTTCGAGTCGATTGAATTCGACAAAATGCACGATTACAAATTTTTTATTTGGTTCTGGTTAGTCGTGTTTGACATAGACTCTTTTTTAAGTGTGACATAGATATTTGAAGATATTCTGAATACGGGAAATGTAATATTAGGTGAAGATTAAAGTCACACTTTAGCAAAGGATTACATTTTCAAATTCGTTAATAATTTCCAAGGTAATTCTTCGAGTAAAATATACCACACTACTTGCAAGAAAAAATAATTTAATCTGACTTCCTATTTCCTCCTATATCGATAAATATTAACATTTCCGTATTGTTGTTACCAAATAAAGAAACTCAGGATCGTCCCATTAATTTCAAAGATAACACTTCAAATTCACGATAGAATCTTCAAAAAGTGTTAATAAAAATTTTAGTCGTAAACATTAGAAAAAATGACTAACATACTTAAAAAATACAAAAAAAATTTTTTATACGAAACACTATTTCGTCCAAGGAAATCAGTGTACAAACGCGACACGACAAGGTTAATCGCGGCCATGCGAAGACATGGTTCACACGTCCACACGTCCTAGCAAACCATATAAATACTTTAAAAATAGAAAAAACAAAATTTTTGTACGAAACACTGTTTCGTCCAAGGAAATCAGTGTACAAACGCGACACGACAAGGTTAATCGCGGCCATGCGAGAACGTGGTTCACACGTCCACACGTCCTAGCAAATCATATGTATACTCGATACGAAGCAAGATATGCGGTATGTAGAATAGCAGAATGTTTCGATCGAGTAAACGAGTGGAAAGAACGAAGAGGAAGCCAGCGGCAAGAGCTGGCGCAGGAGGAGTAGACATCGAAATTGACATGCCCTACGGTGGTACCTCTTCCACGACGATGGTCGACGCCCTTAGCCGTTCTGTTTCGACGTCGAGGAACGCGGTCGAGGAAGGAGGCTCGCGAACGCGAACGAATCAGGAGCGTTCCCGTGTTTTGACGAACGTCCGTATTTACGGCACCCGGAGCTCTTTTCGTCGGCCATGCAAAACGACGACGCCGCTTTTAAGAGTTTTATCGCGCTGGCCCGCCCCCTCCGGGGAACGAACGGACACTTTTAAGAAATTGACGACGGTCCCGAATCTTTCGAGGACCGTAACCCCGCTTTTATTTTCGTGCCGCGTTTGAACGTCTCCCCTTTCTTTTCCTTTCGTTTCCGTGCCTTTGTTTCGCTGATTTTTAGACGCGCGATGAGAAGGATTTTCTAGATTAATTTTCTTTGTCATTATTCCTTCCTTTGTGCCGTGTTGCGATACACCGTAGTTGTTATAGCTGAAAAAGATTCAGTCCGTCTAGGTTACTCTCGAATTAAGGCTCGCACTTTCTATGATTTTACGTATCCGAATATTTAAAAAAAAAAAAGCAACATTATCCAACGCGTCTCAGAAAGGTATTAACGTGTAAATCGCACTGTACCGGTGTAACGAGTAAATCGGTATCACGTAGATTCTTTATATCTAACAAAAGTTCCAAGAGAAGAAAGTTTCTACAGAAGTTTGAACTGTCTCGAGTATTAAAGAATGGCAAAGAATACCAGAGGACCTATTAAACGATTTATTAAACGATTCTCCGCTACTAAGAAACGAAAAGGAAATCACATACAACATATATATTCATTCTAAATATTTCATAAGAACCAACGACAGAATTAATATGACATCACAAAATAGCCAAGTGTGTGTTCCTGCTAAACGCTTTCAAATTTTTACATCCTATCATAAACAATGTAACCTAGAAAATATTATTTAACAACCCTGTACCAACGACATTCCCATAAAAAATGACATAACTAGTGTACGTTTCCTGAAACGACAGAAGCCATCCAACGAAACGTCCATCATCCATCGCAAGCGGTGTTCGCAAACTGTCGAAACGCGGCTTCGAGAGTAACGCTGGGAACCGATCAAACGCGTTACTTAAAATCGATCAGCGGAATCAGCGAGCGGCCAGAAACGCCCGGGCCTGTCTGAAACCAACAAGAGCAGCACGGTTCCGGCGCCAGCGTGCAGCATCATCCGATCTGAGGCTCGATCGTCGCCAATAGGAGCCTCGACCGCGACAGCCGAGCCGGGAAAGCAATTAATCGCTTAAATCGGAATAACTTCCTCGTGGCTCTGCGTGGTAAGCATCCGGGCGCAGCGCCGCGACGGAGCTCGCTGGCTTCACCGGTTGGTGCACCGACGAGGAAGCGACGCCTCGCGAACTAGAACTTCGAGGAGCAACGCATTGACCCTGGCAGCAGAAAAATCGAGCCTCTTGCCGCTGCTCCTTCGCCACCCTCGACCGACCTCCCCACGCCCATCGCACCCCCACGGCAGAGTCGATTCTCTACCGTCGTCTGCCGGAAATCGACGTAGCATCGATAATTGAAAGGCTTGGAGGATGATCGCGTTGGGTAACGAGTTTTCTGTTTTTTCCTTTCTTTTTATTTTTCAGCTGTTGCAATGATGGTAACGAGGGGGTTTGTGTACTTTATGGAAGAATTGTGTCGACAGTTATACATCGTGAAGAATTTTATTTTTATCTCGTCGTATAAGTAAAGACGAAGGGGTGATTAATATATTATGTGGTATGTTAGGCTTTGTCTATCAAAAGAAATCAAATCTTTTCGAGTCTATCATATATTCGTAACTTTTAGCGAGATTCGTCATGGTGTGTAGATATAGACTTGCGCCTCGTTGGGTTAAACTCAATTTACTCGTATCCCGCTATACCTCTCCCCTAAGCCATCCAATTAAAGTAGAGACCGAAAGATCTGTTCCTCTAAACACGTTTCGTCCGCCAGCTCTGTGTACGCGGCGTGATTAACGATTAATGGAGTCACGGTAACTTCCGTAAGGAGCCTGAAATATTTCTAGCAAAGATTCGAACGCACACTCGACTATACAATCTCCCCAGAATTTGTTCACGCCGTATTTCTCCCTTGTCCCTTCTTACTCTCTTCTTTCAGTTAAAACGGCACAGTATAAGATCACATACCCATAGAGATATCCCCAAGATACGCTGAGAGAAGATTCATACCCAGCGTGTCAACCCATCAGCCCACTGCGTTGATCGGTCCACGCACCACCACTCCGCGCACGATCATCGCTCTCGAGCGGTCAGATCTTTCGGCCTCCTCTGCTGGCCGATCGAGGCCGGCTCACCCCCGTCGCTTGGTTCCTCGTCAACGAAGATCACGTCATCGCGGCATCGTAGGTCCGGATCGCGTACGCGGCTTCTAGTGACGGGACGCGAATCGATCGCGATTAAAAGTCCTGCACCGATGTAAACAAACTGCAGAGCGGCCGTAGAGAGGAGAACACGCAGCGGGAAGGAGCACGGCGGCGGGGCGTGAGGGGGTGCACCGGTTCGGAGGCGGAGCGAGAGAGAGAGACGGTTCGCGGGGACGCCGGCGAGAGTGAATGAGAGAGAATGGGAGTCGTTGGTGCGTTACCTCGCGGAGGTCATTGACCGAGGGTGGCAGAGAGAGAATGGAGGGGTAACTCCGTACGCGAGAGAAGGAGGGACAGAGTGGGGCAAGGGTGCGGGACACGGCAGCTGGAAGGGGTTCCCATCGTCGTGCGAAGAGAAGCGACGCTCCCGAGAGAAAGAGAGAGAGAGAGAGAGAGAGAGAGAGAGAGTGAAGAAGGGAGAACGAGGCGGGGATGCAAGAGCAGATCGGCTGTGCTGGAGGGGTTCGCGTGCAGTTGCATCGACCGACGGCTCAGCTGTGCATCTCCAACCCCTTCGTCGCCGCCACCCTGCACGCCACCGAACCCTCTGCTTTTGCAGTTCGTTTTCCTCCGCGTCCTCCGTCGCCCGCCTCACCCCCTGCCCTGTCGCCAGAGCCCCCCTCTGGCCTAGAGGATCGCGTTCAGGCAAGTTCGCCTCCCCCGCGCTCGCCCAACCCCCCACCCTCCCCTTCCTCCTCTTACCACTGCTACCCCCATCGCAACATCCACCCTCTCCTCCTACCCCCGTAGCGGCCCGGACCTCGCGCAACCACCGAATCGACGACGCCGTCACGAGGGGATGCTGCGCGCTGTGAACGTGACCCTCAAAACGGCACGGCGTGTACACTACCCCGCCCAACAACGCGGCGCGCCTCTCTTGCATCGACGAAGCCAACGCGGTATACACACGAACGTACCGCCGCTAATGAATCGGGACCGTGGGCTATCTCTCTCTCTCTCTCTCTCTCTCTCTCTCTCTCTCTCTCTCTCTATCTATCTATCTCTATCTCTTCTTCTCTCTCTTTCTCTGTCTCTCTCTCTTCCTCTCGAGGAGCTTCGCCTGAACTTTGGCCCTCCCTTAAGACACTAAGCGACCGGGGTTCAACGAACCCGAGCAGCCCGAACTACCGAACGGCTCGAGCCTTTAGGACCCCTGGTGCAACGCGTCGCGCGGAGTATCGACGGTTGACTTGCTTCCTACAGCTTTGGCTTGCATCTTCATGTGTGTGCGCGCGAGTCTGTGTTTGTTTTAGACGCTTTTTTTAACGGTATTCCCGTCCATTGGGCTCGCTGCGTGGGAAAATTCGATTTCCAGGGAGGATTTTTGGTTCTACTTTCAAAGGTCTCGTGGTTACTTTGCGTTGCATGTTGGAAGCTAGCAACTTTCGAGCGTATAGTTGTGAAATTAGAGATATGTTGTGGTATTTAGTTTGACGAAGGTGAAGAATTTCCCTTGCTCGCCCACGACTATGCATCCATTGCAGCAACTCCGTTGCAAGCTTATCAGCGTGTTACGTTCCTGAACAAATTCCAATATCCCGATATTAAGAAAGTTAATAAATTTCTGAAAAAACTTCAATCGCTACAGTGTAGGAAGCAAAGTGGATCATGGTAGAAGAAGTGTAAAATTTCCAAAGAATTTGGTTCTTGCGACAATTCAGACATGCTACTCAAATGATAGGAACAACGATTTTTAATTGTCGTACGAGAAGAATGGTAGCATTCGCGATTGAGGTCTGTTCCCTGATGGCTGCTTCTCCACAGATTGCAATCAGCATGCGAGATACGCAACAAGTCGGTATATCGCGAAAGCATGGGACGATGTGATTGTTCCGCTCAATTACTGGATCTGCTGTATTAAAAGCATCAACGAAGCGTCTATCTGAAGGGATTTTCAATTTATTAGAAGCTAACGTACTACCGTCCGAGAATATTATTTATCCGTTCTCTCAGAATATTTTGTACAGTATCGGAAGGAGAACGCTTTAATCACTTCTCTCCTCTTCCTTGTAAACGATCTTTCAGATCGGAATTTATTCTCTAAAAGAAACCTTTTACGAACACAAAGGGAAATCTGAAATATTTTCGAGAAAATTCAGTTTAAGAACGATTCTTCCGTCTATACTATTGTTTTATACATTAAACTTTACAATATTGCACTACATTGAAATTTTCAATCTGATTACTGATGTAAAAGAAAATTCTTGGTCAAAACTTCAGCTGACTTGTTCATCGCGAATCTATCTCAACATCCTACTACCCATATCACTACCACAACGTTTGTTCATTCTTCTCCGTCGCGACATCACAACGCACAGACATAAACTACAGAAACCATTGAAGAAATTAACTCGTAGGATCGGAAACGCGCATAAAATTCGCGTAACAGAGCGAGAGGAGGGACCGCAGGTCAGACAACAGCGTCGGAACGATCGGCAGCCACCCCTCGTGGCACCTCGAACCCGGGTGCGGAGGCATAACCGACAGTAGCGGCACTCAGAATGCCGTTGCACTCGTTTTACGACCGACAGACCGGCAGTCTGCCGCATTATACGATATACGAGCGTAGCTATATCCCACGTACGTCTGGCTGCTCGGGGTGGTTCCCGCACCGTGGCCCACCTCAGCTGGCCGAGCTATCGTAGGAAAGACTTCGGGAACTCGGGGCACGATCGACACCTAGACGAGGGTATTGGCCCCGGGAAGGTTCACTCTCCTGGCGAACGTCACTCTACAAGCGTAATTGCATTGGTTGCGCCAGTTTTGTGGATCGAATCGTATTAACTCTCTATGGTCTGTGACCAGAATTTCACTTGGCTGACGTACGCTTTGGTATCCAATCTGATATTTTGGTTTGCATTCAGTGTTTTTTATTTGTTACTTGTGGATATTGAAAGGTATTTCCATTTGATTTGGAGAATTTGAAGATGGTTAGGTGGTTTCCTTTTGAATATATCCTTGGAATAGGTTTACTTGGAGTAGGCATAATTTATCGATAAATGAAAAAGTATAGAAATAATCAAATTATATGTCAATGAACCGTCAATATCATAATAAAGCTGCTAACTTAATACGAGAGCTATAAATTAAAGAAGAATAATTTAGTACAAATCGGATGCAAAAAGTCAATAATAATATATTTTTCCAATCATTAGATATATCAGCAAATTTGTAAAAGTTGATTCACAAATTCTGCCATTGAAACGAAATGAAACATTAGCCTTGGAGATTGAAACAAGACACGTCTACTATTATTAACACAAACGGAGAGACATTCGCACTTGACGATTAAACTGAAACTTCAGTACTGACACCCACTCCATCCTGACGCTCTCAGAGCCTTGAAAGGGCCGTTCGAAACCTTTGAAATTTCGCGGCATCAACCCAGCATGCTTGGAACACCCGTTCCTTCGCGGTGGTCGTCGCGACGAAGACGCGCGCCCCTCAGAAACGAATCGTCGTGCGTTTCAAACCGTCCAGCGCCCGGGTCCATATCGAAGAAGATGATTTCCAGTTACGAGGCTACGCAGTATCCATGACAACGTGTGCCAGGCTGATGTACGCGTTGCACGCGGCCCCGAACGAAGGGGTAGGTCAACGTACGGTTTGTCGCTTGGCAACCTAACAACCTACCCTGCGACCAACTGCATCCAAGGACTAGAGCGACCCTCCTCCATTTTTCTGTCCCTCCCTCTCACTTTATTCTCTCTTTCTTTCTTTTTTTTTCTTTTTTTTTTTAATCAGAGCCTTTGTCCCGCGGTTCGATTGTCTCACTACGTTCGAGAACGCGCGGTTGGAGGAGGGAATCGCAGGGAGAGCATGGAAGTTTGATCGACGCGGCGGAGGGTAGCGCGCCTTTCGTTCGTCGGGAAGCCCCCTTCGTCCGGAAATCGACCCCTCGAGAGCGTAACCCAGATTCGAGGCCCGCGAGGTCGTTCCACTGTACTCTCCGCTGGCGAATTAAAAGTGTCACGGACGTGCATATGGAACGACCGCGCTCTCGGCTGCACGGTGCGCTGGAATTGGCAGGATTTCCTCTGATCTTGAAACCAGAGATGGAAATTCGGTTGGATCTTGCTATTGGAATACGGCGATTCTCGACAGCTCGCGTCTGTTACGGTGTTTAACGAGTTTTTATTAAATATAATCATCGTGCGACGACTCCTGGTTAATTTAAAAAGAGGAAGCAGGAAATCTTGTTAAACTTTACACTTTATATGCTAAAGAAGAAAATAATTATTTCTCGCAAATAAAACGTTTACTTTGATTAAAAAAGGAAAAATGTATTTATCAATATTTAATTTTAAAAATTCAAGAATGACGAGTACACAAGTAGGTAATATAAAAATTGAAATAATGCGTAATAAATTGCGATAACCTTTCTGTTTTGCAATTTAGTTGATAGATGTATCTGTTTGAAACAGCCTGCGGAGAAGAATGATTGAGAAGGGTTAGAAGAGAGGGTTCAAAGTTCGTTGAGAAATCGTCCGGTCGGTAGGTGGTCGCGTAGATCGTCCGACAGGAATTAGGTTAAACTACGAGCAATTATGACAGGATATGATTTAGCCTGGCTTTCTTAACCGTCAATTTCTGCCGTGTGCACGCCAACGGCTGTCCGCACGCCACTGTGCCGCCGGTCAGGGCCGGCCTTTGACACGTATCCCTCGATAACTCTTACGCTATCGCGTTCATGAACGGCGGGATAGTTCAGAGTAATTGTTCCATCGTGACCGTGCAACCGTTTCATTTCGATACCAACTGTACGAAAGAGGTCACGATATCAACTTCATTTTCGTTACTTCCTTCCTTTAATTATTTAATCAGCGAAGAAGTAACGTAAAGGATTTAGAGCAGCGCTGTACGTGCAGATACGTGGAAGTCGTTGTTAAAAATTGTTATTCAATTTCGCGTTGCTATTATTTATGAATTGAGGTACTTAAGAATTAAAATAGGTCTTCCAGTATCTAATCAGAGCTTTGAGTGGAGAATGCAAGGGAGTTATCATAAATTGAACGTATATAACTACTGTATGTTCAAATTTGAAATATATCGTTCATGCAATTCCAAATTTATGCCTTCGATCGTAGGTGTACGTGTCTGTATCATCAAAGCAGATTAAAGGAAAAGTAGAGAACAGGCGTTAAGAAAATTCTCAACGTGTCAACAGTCATTAATTCAACCACGTTCGCCCCTAAAATCACGAGACCCCAACAAGTATAAGATAACTTTTCTTCAGCTACGGTCTATTGATCGAGGGTGCATAATCAAGTTCCTCGTTTGTCTCCGTAACAAAAGGGTATCTCACATGCATAGAAGTTAAGTGCGTTAAAGCCTACCTAAGGGTAGAAATTGTCACGAGTTACATGTACCAAAAATAAGAGTTTCAGTATTATAGCAAAACCTTCTTATTATCATAATAACTCGGTATCCATTGTAAAACTAAATGTACAATTTGCTACAATTTACGAACACGTCCCAATACCAGCCATTGTAATCATGTATCTCAGTATATTACATATACATAATTGGATAATATGATAGACAAGATAGATATAATATAAGATATTCAAGAAACCATTCGATTGTAGGCAGGCCCAAAAAAACGAACTTTCTACCCATTACGCATATGGTGGTCCACCTGTAGATAGGCAAACTAATCGCTCAGAAACCTCGTGGACCTTTACGAAAAGGATGGAAGCCCTCTGGCACGACCCGTTACGACTGACAAACGCGATAAACGTGACGTTCGAACACGATTACGGATACATCTGTATCCAGCGTCCGTTTGTTCAGCACACAGGACTCGCTTATCGTGGCGACCAGTGTCAGCTGTTACATCGAAAATTGTAGCGCAGCTGCTATCATCTACGGGCTGTATCTCCACTCAAGCCTTAAATAGAGTTCGCTATTAACTCTCGAGGAATTTCTGATAGTACAGTCAAAAAAAAAAAAAGAAAAGAAAAACAGGCACGCTTGTATTGAATTTTCTCCATCGCCATTGTTTCGTTACTAATGACCGGAGGACTTCGCGCGGAATTAGAACTCTATTTTTGCGCGGGTAATATCCGAGCGGAGAGTGTGGGTGATACGCCTGTTCTTTGATTTTTCTCCGCGGATTTAACTCGGCCGTTAAGTCGAGTGTGTTTTTATCGTTATTGCTTTCATTGTATTTTTAAAACACTTTGCTGTCCCGTTGATTGATGCTGCTTAAATCGTAACGCGTGTAATGGCCGCCGGAACGGTCGCCGCCTTTTGTCCGCGGTGCATCGTGCTTTAAAAAATGTGGTAAAACTGTATGGTCCCACGTTTCTATTGTTAGATTTCATCTCAAATACAACTCGACAGTTTTCTGTTTCGCTTTCGTTAGAATGTCCCGTTGACAGATACTCTCATTTTGGACTACTAAGAACGTTAATTAAAACAGTCGAATCGGACAGGATTATGTCGATGTATGTTAAGGGATAGCTGTAAGAAAATAACGATCGAATATCGGTCAAACGCGAGTGTCCGTGTTGGAAAGAACGACGCGTCGAAAGGGGTGGCGCGAGAACGTGACGTCGACGGCGTCTAATCAGATGCAAGATTAGAAACCGGCCGTTTAGGCTGACACACACGTCCCGTGGCTTGTACGGTTTTAGGATTAATTATAGAAAACGAGCGTTGGTAACCCCCGCCGTATGAAATCGCGTTGCGCGACCCGGAGAAAGTCACGTGCGGCCGATTACCGCTTAAATGCTCCCGTTTCCGCGGCCACGTCGAGGGGGTAAAGATTTTAAATCGCCGCCGCGATTTGCATCAGCATAATTATTGACGAGAACGCAACAGGTCGAACGGTAGCATTTTAAATCCGTTTCATTTCGACTGCGCTCGTTGCTCGCGAGAAAGGAAAATCGTCCCGTAATTTATTATCGTAAAACTAAATACGTTACTCCGCTGGCTTAATTAATTGTAAATAAAATTTAATTCTCCCGCGGTGTATACTATTTTGATTCACATTTTACATCGAACGGAGCACGATACAATTTTTGTCCTCAATACGAATCGAACAGTTCCTAGAATTATTTAAAGAAAATGCCAACGAGATTACGAATGTTTCTGTTACATCTCCGTTCTGTAATTAAAAGCAATTTTTGGCTAGGGAAAGTAAATGCTGCACGTACACCGATAACTGTAGTACACGTCCATCGAACTCATAAATATCCCAGTGAACACCCCCATGCTCGAACGATATTTACTGCATAAAGCACGGTTAAACGGTACACGCTGGTGGCTACATTAATTTATAATGCAGATAATTAGCAATTAATAAGCGGCCATTTGGTCCCATGCCAAAAATATCGATGTTAACTCCAAGTCTGAATTAATCGCGGTAAAAGTAAAAATACAGCAGGGACGTTTAGGTCTCGTTATGCATGAAAATACGAAGGAAACACTAAAGTATAGAAAAGAAAAAATTAAATAAATGTGCCAATTTATAAAGTTGTTTGTATTAGATCTACTTGTATTTGCTTTTCGCGATATAAATTAAAAATAATTTAACGTCGAATAAACTTAAATAAAAATTAAAGTTTCGACGAACATTAATCGGAGACAGTCAATGTTAATACGTGGATGCAGAATTCATACAGGTGTAATTTTAGCTACAAACTGTTTCAAATTCACGGGATCGTCAAATTGAGCATTCCTCGCGTTCATCGTTTCCCTAATCTATTTCCAATATCTCCAACGTACCGCTGGTTACTAATTGTTCAAATTAACTGGGAGTCAACGTATCGCACAACGGCTGCAATAGAACGCGTCGATTTCAGCACCCTCGCGTGTTTATCACCTCCCTGTTTTCCTAATCAACATTCATTTATATCGGCTACTTGTAACGCTGCAGACAGCCAAATTCACGTCGTATCGACATCGACGTGTTCGACATAAAACATCCAACGTTTCGCGATTTTCATTCATTTTAATATCAGAGAATTTTCGCGGCTAAACAATGGTATACTTGCAATCGAACGAATCTCAATATTGTTCGAAGAGTAACCGAGAGTGATGCTAATACATCAGAAATACAATCTCAACGTAAGTTCCTCTTGAGAGTGAAATTTACCAATCTGTATGTACCTATTCGTAAATGTTTCCGAATATCGTGCGCAGTCGAAGTTCAATAGTTGCAATTTCACTAAGTTGTATGCAAACCCAGTCGTTCCGTGCACCTCGCATGATGTATTACCAGCCTCATTTCGTGTAATTACCAACTGTCTACCTTTGGCAAAGGGTGTGCATTGGTGAATTCAACTCCAGAGTATAACTGGCGATACTTCATTCTCAGATGGACACGAATCCTGCAGCTCCAAGAAGCTTCAATGGCAATAACAGTGCGATGCCAAGTCGTGAGAGCTTGGAATCTCCGAATCCCACGAATTGGTCAGTCGGAGACGCACGATTCGAGGCCATTTCGCCCTCAAGAGCCAATCCCAATATCTTGCCGTCGCTTTGTAACCGATCGATCGTCTCTCTTTCTCTCTCTCGCTGCTCGCGTCTTAAATCTCTTCTTCTTCCCCTTTTTTTTCCCTTCTTTTCCCCTGCCCCCATCCTCTCCTTCTTTCTCTCGCGTAGCCCTTAGGCACCGCTAGAGAAGCGTATGTCTCCGCGGCGACCGCGCGATTGCGCATGCACACCGCACTAGCGTCAGATTAAATTCGAAACGGCCTGTAAAGCGTTACCGAGACACGTTGTGTTTTGTGTAGTTTGGAATACGTGTAGCGCAGAGTGCACCGCGGGGTCAACGACCCGTCTACGCTATGGAACGCACGTATACAGCCATCGGGAGCCCGTGCACACGCGGCGCATACACGCCACCCCGAACCGTGTGTACACGGTGAGCCAATATCGCCATGCACCTCCACCAGATGGAGCTGAATCTCTCCTCCTACCCTCTTTTCTCGCTCCAACTATCTCACTTTCCCTCTCTCTCTCTCTCTCTCTCTCTCTTATTCTCGCTTCGTTCGACGACAAGAATCTAGCCTAGACCGCGTAGGCCATAGAGTGCGCGGAACGATAGACGCCAAGCAAGTGTAATATTCGTAGCGAATTCTCAAGTGGCGATAAGACACGCAACACGTGCACACGTGCGCAACCGGCGGTGCACGTCGCGCTGCATCATCTTGCACCGGCGTGCGTGTGCAACGCGCTTTCCTATTTTCCAACGGATCCTCTTGGTCTCTACTGAGCCGTTTTTGGGGCTTTGGGCCGGCCACGGCTTCTTCGGGTTTCAAGAGCCGGTATTATTTTTAGGGGATGGGTACACGGGGTGCGTGACGATTCGAGGTTCGCTTTCGGCCGATGGAGGCTATTTTGAATTGTAGGTCTTTTGGAACGATGTCACGGGCCTGGAACGCAGCTAACGAGCCTCTCAGTAGGTTCCGTCGCGGTGGATGATTTCACCAGGGAGGGTTAGTCGGTCTACATAATCGTTCTATCAGTGGCACAATTTCCTAGAGATTTTCTGTCTGCTTAACTTTTAGCCGTCTAGTCGATGCGTCAATGAGTTGACGAAATAAAAGTTCTATTAAAATGCAACTACAATCCAAAGATACAGTTAGTTGTTCATTGCTAATGGTTCTCGTAGTTTCTAATTTCCTTTAGAGTTCCTCGAGTACAGAGATACGTTATGCAATTTTCCTTATTATTTCGAAGTATGCAGCACATCAAGCGAGCTGATAATGCAACGTAAAGGGAAAAAAGCAACGGCGCGGCTTGTATTTGCATTGTAGAAATAGGAAAAGGCACAGTTGAACGGGTCAATCCGTTGTTTAGTAACGCGTGACGCACGTTTAAAGTGCGCGGAGAAGCGGCATGCGGCGCGGTAGAATCGGTAGGTGTCCAGGCGCATCGGAAGCATCGCGGATGCACGCAGCGCGGTAATTATATTCGTGGCCTGTGTAGCGGACACTTCTGGAGGCAGAATGCAGCGGCGTACCGGCCTCCCGCGGACGAAGCCCCCGTTTTAGCCTTCGGAAGAATTATCGGGGTCGAGTGGCCACAGAATCGAGCAATTATAAACATTATTCGAATTGTGCCGCTGCGACCCGACACGCGGAAGCTGCGAAAGCGGAAAGGAAGCAGCTCTCTCGCGTTCGTTCGGAACTCTGGGGCGCATAACGAAGCCGTTAAAAATGGAACAGCTAAATATAAAGCGAAAATAAATGAGGTTCGTTGACATATCTCGTCCGTAGACTTCTCGAGTCTCTTAGAACTGAATAGCGTAAACCCGAAATTTTTGCTAGAAGTACATGGACAGCGTAAAAAAGATACAGGTGGTAATGGTAAAAAATTTAAATAATTATCTAAAGGGTTACTTCTTACGAGGTACGATGGAATCGTTTAAAATCTAAAAGAAATAATAAATACTATCGGATAACGTACACTAAGAATCGACAGAGGAGTGTAGTAAATAATTTCTTTCTACTATGTACATGATACGGGGTAAAGGGGAATCGGGTGACTTATTCCTTTTTATTGACATCTAGTCTGGAGTACACCTGCTGAACCTTTAGATTCCTATATATATATATATATATATATATATAGATATACATTATACGTCGTTAGAGAAGTTGTACAATGGTAATCTTGCAATGCTCTGTTGCACCTTTTCACGAGACAGCCACCCTCTAGCGCATCTTGACGGTGCTATTACAGATTCGCGCAAGGAGAAAAAGCAACCCTTTCAAAGTAAACGTCAATGGGCACCGCGGAACACGCCGTTACTGTCTACAACTCATTAGAGCGTAAGATTTGCTCTCGTATCGTTACAGTCCAGGTCCTTGACCTGTCCCAGTCCACCTCGTTGCCGGGCCGCGTTAGTCAACACCACCTCCCTAACACACTCGAGCCGCTCGCTTTCCTCGTTCCTTCGCATTTCCCTCCTCGGTGCCCTCACCGATCCGTCGTGATTTACTCGACGATCGTCCCGATTGCCCGTTCAACAACAACAACAACAACAACAACAGATGATTTTCTCCGAAGCGGTGCGAAAATCGAGAGGAAATTTCGTTTGACACTCGCGAGGCCACGCCGCGGCGATGGTTGTTACGTCGCACGGGCGAAAAGCGTCGAGCGTCGTCGAAGGTGACCGAACGGCAGTCAGTCGCCGGAGAGAGTCGCTGTACGGCGCACGTGCGAGCGCAACAGCGACGGATAGAACGGGAAACGCGGCGGTCCGAGCGAGAACGAACGAGCGTACGAAGGTTGGTACCGCGTGTGAGTGGAAACGAGGAAGGGTGGTTGCAGGAAGAGAGTGAACAGTGCCGCGAAGGGGGGGGCCTGAAAATCGACTGGACGTCGTCGTGCACATTCGTCGCGTTTTCACGGTCAGGCTTTATCGATCGTAGAAGGAGGGCGAAGGAGCGGAAGGAAAGGAGTTTCGGAGTGCATCGAGAGGGCGTTGAACCCGGCCTTTCGGCAGTCTCGGCGCCCATAATGCAACGATTGTCGTACCCACCCGTCCCGACAGCTGCCGAACTCTTAACGCGCTCTTTTAACGAGCGCATAAACACTGACCGACTGAAATTTTTTCTCTCCACCCGTAAGTTAACGAGCCAACAACGGCTACCGTTCTCTTGTTTACTCTCTTGTTTCCTTACCGTTTGCGTTGGTGGCCGCGCCGTGTCCCATTGGCGTAGGTCCGAAACGTCGACGCGTTCCTCCTTTCCCGGGAGCCGAGTAGACCGCCGCCGCCGTCTACGTGTTTCGTAACCGACAGGAACAAAGTGAACGTGGAACGTCATCGCGTCACGGACGCGTTCCGGTCATTTTCGCGCGTCCCGCGTGTTTACGCGCGGCGAAACTCGAGAGTCACCCTGACCGCTATACCGCGAGGAACCTTTTACGCGTCGACCCTTTTCACAGAGACGAACCGGGAACTCTTCTCGTTTCACGGACCTGTGCCTTCTCGTTCCGCGAAATGCTCGCGGACGCGGTGCTGGTACGCGGCGTCTCTAAAAAAGTGATCGCCCGCAGAGCGATGGTACGAGCGCGAACCGGCTCCGCTTACGGAGGACTCGGACCCGTCTACTATTATTATTATTATTAGGAGAGTCCCTTTTCGGCGTGTTCACGCCCTTCGTGGTTTTTCCATGCATCCCTAGAGAGATTGGAAGGGGCACGGAGAGCAAAGGGTGGTCGAAAGAACGAACGCGTTTGCGGGCGTGCGAAGCAGATAGAGATAGAGAAAGAGAGAGAGAGAGAGTGTGTGTGTGTGTGTTTGCGTGTATGTGTGTGCGCGCGAGAGATGGAGATAGAGCGAGAAGCAGAGAGGGGAGACGCATGTGCGAGCAACAACGATGTATTTCGGTGCAGCGCTCCATACACCGCGTGGAGGTCAATGCCCGTCCTTACTCCGGCCCAAGGAAGGAGCGGGAGGGTACGGCGGGAGGGATAGAGGGGCGTCCGGGTCGGGGAAGGGAGACAGAGGGCAAGCACTGAGTGGAAAAAATGAACAAACATTCAGAAAGACCAGAAAAGGGACGCGTGGAGTGTTCGTGCGCCATTCCTCCTCCCCTCCTTTCTTCGTTTCATGTTAACTTTCCTGTTAATTGACGAGCTAAGATTTACGCTTGATTTGAACGCTCGCTTCGAGCCCCATCGCCGACCCCTTTCTCCTTCCGCCGATTCGAACGACAACATTTGCATTGCAGTATTCGTTTCTTATTTCTACTTTCTCCTCCTTCTATTTAATATATTACTTTAATTTCTGATTAAATATAAGTTGTTCGTGGCGGCGTAGAAGTTTGATATTTTATTAAATCGTATTTGCAATTCTTTAATCCTTCAAATTTCTAATTTACTCACTCTTCCCGAGGTTAACGCAACTTCTCGTCAAACGACTTGATCTTTAAATACAACCGTTTCCATTTACATTATCTCCTCCTTCTTCTAAGCGACCGAGTATCTTCCCTATCTTTTTCCGGTGAATTTCGCGATAATTCTCCCGCTTAACTCGAACGACTCTCGTTCTCGCTTGCAAACGGAGATTCCGTTCGAGTTCCGTCCAATAACAACAATATTTATTTGAAAGATCTGTGCTTAGCGTTGCGTCTAGTGGCGTGACCACCAGCTTCGCGTAAACGCGTTTCCGCGTCCCGGTGCTTGTCTGACCGCGTGTCGTTCGTTTATTCTCGGTGCTGCTGATTATGCAAACTGTTGACGCGCTGCCAATCGGCCGCGATGATTCACGAGCAACCAGAAACGATACCCCCGGAAATCTGCTCGATGCACGTGGCGCAACGTTACTTACGGCGGCTAACTTTCGCGACTGTTTCACGCCAAGGGAGAGAACCACTCGTGGACCAACCGTACGTATCCAGCATTGAAATTCGTGGTTCGAGCTAACGATTTTTGTGTCTCGCCGCAACTGCGTGGCACTTCTAGCGAGACTACGGGGCCTCCTTGGACCAAAGGGGACGAGAAACACGTAGCAGACCGGCTCTGGCTCGTGCAACATTGATCAGACATTACGACCACTGTCGGTGGCCCGGGATATACGATTGCAGCCACGGTGAACGTATGTACTCTTACAACCGGTGTAATCGTACACGTCGTGTATTTCTGCGATGTCCCTTGATTTACGAGCACTGGGACCAGGGAGATATTACAGCATACATTGGTTCTACCGTTGTTCCGTGCGCTATGATCATCTTGGTGGTGATCGTCGTTGTTTTAGGAAAAATTGGGTTATCTGTAAGCGTTGAAGCGGACAAAAAAAAAAAGAATCGAATCTATTAAGTATGAAATCTAGTAAGTATGAAAAGGTTCGAGAATGATTCGAAATTTTGTATATCTCTGTTGTATGAAATATTAGTTTTATTTACTTCTCCTGGATTGGTAAATTTAACTGCTTATCAAGTTGATGGTTAAACCTTTGGTTATATTTCAATGGAATTTTTTCTTGACGCTACTGAGAACGCTGTTATCTGAATGAGTTATATCAGCGTAAAATAATTCAGTATTAATGAATAGAAAGAGTAAAGATATTTTATTAGAATTACTGGGACGCTATTGTCAGTTATCGTGCGGACGCTCGAAACCACGAAATTGTTATTGTATAGCAGAGAGCTCTCAAGCGGAGAGAGAGAGGAGAGTTTGAGAATTGTTTCCCTTTGGCCTGGTTCTCCATTAATTCGAAATAATGGAATTCAAATGTAAAATCAGAGGAACATCGGACAGAGAAACATGAAAATCTGAACTCGTTAAAATTTCGCTGCACTTTCCTTCCATTTTTTTTCGCATTAATTTTAAAGAAAGACAAGGTTTAACTAATAAAACTCGACGGTTCACAATTTTCGTTACGAAATCCTTTGCAGTCCCCTAAAAATTAGGTCTCTCGCATAAAATATTTTATATATATTCTCAAATGATATTTCCGAGGAAATAATCGAACCCACAAAGGATTACGATTATTATACAACAGTGGAGGAATTAAACCGAAAATCCGGCGTGTTTGCATGGAGGATTCGATTCGAAACAGAGGACGAGAACAGCTCGGTATCCACATTCGTAGCGGATTAAAACGAAATCAGAAACGAGCGGGTGTGCTCGATGTCTGGGGCGCAAACGGGGGTGGAAACGGACATGTTTCAAGCGGTAGCGTCGTTGGTATCGGCCGCGTACATCTACTCGATGCGCTTTCGTTTATCGTCACTGTTAACCCAGTGACACGATGAACCGTACCACGCGATTTACCATCCGTTCTTTTCTCCCTCTGTCTACCGTTCGCCGCTGGCGTCGTCCCCTGGAAATAGGTTCTTTAGAATTGCAAAATTTCCCCGGCACGATCGCCGTTTCCGTTCCCCAGCGCCAATTAGAATCGCGCTCCAAATGCCAGCACGCTTTGATAATAGACATTGTTTTCGCGTCTGTTCCTGTACGAACGCATTAACACGATGGTACTAGAAGGTGATGTTACTCCAGTCGGAGTAATACTAGCTGCTCCTTAAACCGTTCGTTAACGGGGGTTGAGAATTGGTGTGGCGTGAACGAAGAAAAAGAGGTTACTGGATTAAAAGATATTAATTGAAATACAATTTTTCACTCTTTCGCAGTCTCGTTTCTTCCGAAATTTCGCGTGTATATTGATATCTTATTTTTTCAGAAATTAAGTAGCGAGCTGTACCGTGGGTACACCACAGACTGTGAAAGAACTGTACGATTCCATATGCGCGCAACAGAGTTTAACTTTTACGGTGGAGAGGTTGCCAAAGTCACTCGTGTGAGACGCTCGAGAGCCCATAAATCTGCAAGAAGCACCAGCCGCGAGAGAAATACTCGAAAACACCGTCCCGCGATGGTGGTTTTCTAGCTCGCACCGACGTTTCCTTCTTCCCGTCGAGACTATTTCCCGAACTGCTTCCCGGTGGGACCTGGGATTAGGAAGCCTTAGGCGAGAATGAATTATGAAGCCGGAACGCGGTATCCTCGTATCGTCCGCGTTGTTCCATTCCGCGGTGAACAACCGTCCGCCCGTTCTCGTTCACCGGTGCGCGTGTGCATTCTTTATTGGATTTGTCATCGGCCGCGAGGTTCCAGGCGTTGGGCGCGGCGCGATTAACGACCACCGCGTTACGTTTGTTTGTATACCCCGTCCACGAGAGTGTGTGTATGCGAGAGAGTGTATATCTGCGCACGTGATCGGGAATGAATGAAACGTATAGATTTATGATTTACGAGGAAGTTTATTGCGACCTGCTTTCAATGGTAATGGTTTCTTGCTCGACGTACGATTAAAACGTGTCCGCCTGGCAGATCGAAGGCTCGAGGATATGTGGCTGGGGTATCGATCCGATAATGCGTTACGTTTTTTTTTTTTTCGGAACTCGGCTCGATGAAGAATTTACTCTGCTCGTTCGTTGAATATGTAGCAGGTACTGATTGTACATTGTGCGCGGGGGTACGCTGGTATGCAAACTGGTTTTTCATAATCCCCCATTTTTTTCTATCGGAAGTGAAGTTAAGTTGTTGTTGTTACGTTACTGCGATACGTTCCAAGAATCTGTTTGCATATTCGGAGGGGATCAACGGGTTGAGTTTGTATTCTTCGAGCAGAGAAGTAAATCAAGGTTTTCTCGTGTTCTAGGCATTTGTTATTTTTAAGGTACGACGATTTTTATGGAATTTTCTTTAGTTAAATATGCACAGGTTATAAACGTTGAAAAGAGATACAGATAATTGTCAAAAACCAGATACACATAGAATGTTGTTGTTTCTAACAATAAAAACAAACCTATTCAGTTTTCAAGTTTTACCAGTAGTGTTGGATATATCTTTAAGTGTACTTGATTTTGTTAGATATTTGCATTTAATAAAAAATACATGAGCTATTTGAACTATGAACTCAAATTATGTCTCTATTAACAAAATAAACCTAATATAAAAAATAATAGAAATGAAACATTCATTAATGGAAAGATACATGTAGAAGAAGATTATTAAATACAATTTTTAAAAATGATGACATCAGTGCCTATCTATGATGTCGACATAACTTCCAAAAATTAAGTTAACACACATAAAATACAACAAATGAGCCATTTGAACTATGAACTCAAATTATGTCTCTATTAACAAAATAAACCTAATATAAAAAATAATAGAAAGGAAATGTTCATTAACAGAAAGATACATGTAGAAGAAGATTATTAAATACAATTTTTAAAAATGATGACATCAGTGCCTATCTATGATATCGACATAACTTCCAAAAATTAAGTTAACACACCTAAAGTATAACGAACCTGCAGAACATTGTAAGAATTTTTAAAAGTATAACCAGTCGCTGATTGGCCATCCCTGGTTCAAATACGTTCCAACAAGTAACGAAACACCCAAAAAGAAGTAGCTGCAACAATTTCCCCTAAATACACATCGAGGAAGCTGAAAACGAGTAAAAGATAAGTAGGAGAAAGAATCAGGATCTCATAGCGGTACATCTCAGACGTTCGATAACCGAGGCGAAGGGGTGGTAGCGGTGATTCGGAAGGAGCGTTTAGAAAGCAATTTCCCGGGGCAAAGAAACGGTGATTATCCGAGAGGAATCGCGCGGCATGCCGGTAGCCGGTCGGCACCAGGAAGGCACCAGGAAGGCACCAGGAAGGTACCAGGAAGCGAGCCGCTAAACGCCCCCGGTCGCGGTGCAATTGCAATCATCTCGCCGCCTAGCCACTTTCACTGGTGACCTACTGTCACGACGTCCTGGCTCGCGTCGGTGACGCGGCACCTTCCGCGCCGCTCGCTCTGTCTGCCTAGCGAGCTCGAGCGCGCCCGTTCACCCTGCGCCTGTCGGACCCGCGTGCAATTGTTAAATACGGTTCCAGCCTATTCACCGTTCGTCCACAAGCACCGCCGGAACCGTTACGCGACGCGGACCAAGAGGACTCGAAGGGGAGGGAAACTCGGCGCGACGCACGCGAATACCTCGCTTGCGTCCTTCATCTTCTTTTCGCGATCCCTCTGGAGAAGTTTGAAAATGATTCTAGCGAGAATGTTTCGCGAAATGTCTAGAGAAGATTTTTCTCAGCTCTGCGCTTTAAACCAGTAAGGTAAGATTATATGTGAGCTTGATTTTCAAGCTATCGTAGTATACATTTGCTTTTTGAAAGAAAATGCATTGAGATAAATGAAACAAGGATGCAAAGAGATAAGGAAGGTGAGGATGAATGCAATGGGATGGGTTCAAAAATGTAAAGTATTGAATTGAATGTTGGAGTAGAATATACTTGATAAGAGTAGAAAAAAATGAAAAAGAAAGTTTTCCGTTGGACAAAATAAGAGCAGTGCGCTCTTTACAAACGCCATTTACTGGACCATGTATTAAGTAAAAATTGTTATTGTAATAGTGCAGGTGATCAGTAGAAAACTAATAAACATGAACATAAACATACATTTGCCGATGGTAAATGTGTCGAACATGTATTTCGAAGTGGCGTATACGAAAGTTTGATCAAAATTGTGATGCGCAGTTTGTGTTTCCATGTTAATCAAGTTTTGTGGAACCCTTTGAATCCTCTCCATATTTTTCGAAATTATAAATTGATACTTTATGAATTCGTATTTTGTTAATGTTGAGTTACACATTTTTGCGAATTGATTTAACGATGTATAGACACATTTTGTATTCAATTTTCGAAGAGCAGAAAATAATTAATTCGATCAGTTTCCGCGTTCAGACGCGATTTCTAAGCTAAGAGATTATTATGCTTAAAAAAAAAATATTAAATAAATATTATACAAAGTAAATAGGAATATACATGTGTTTAAAGAATGGGGTAGATAATTTTAGATCTGCGCATTGGTTCGCCAATTCATTATCCCTCTTCGTTTTTTTTTTTCATTTACGAGAAGAAAGATAAGTCGATCGTGGTTATAGATTCAGAAACCAGTTCTCTCGATCAAAGTTACACGGCACAGTCACTTTAGCACCTACCCTATCCCGTCGTCGACAGTCTTCCCAATTATCCCGCGGAGCCGAGGACTTTGCCCAAGTGCAAACTATCGGATTAACCGATTTCACGAACACCAGGCACCCGATTGAACAGAGATTAAGATCGCGTCCGCGATGTAAATAATCGTTATAACCGTAGAAACAAATCAATGCCAATTTCTATTCCCGAAGTGTCTACCGATAATTGGCTAGATCTTGTCCTGGTGGCTTGAAAACGTCGCTGAGAAACGATCGGCTTGACTTCTTTCGAAACTCGTTACGTATTCATAAAATAACGTTGAAGGTGCGCGATAAAAACGGACATACTTTGCTCAAACGCGAAGGTAAAACTATTTAGGATGTAGATAGTCGAGTAAATCACGTACAGTTTCGCTTCGTATCGGTTGAAAATATTTATTAGAGAGTGTAGCTTTATAGAAATCGACGGATTAAAAAATATGCAGAATAACAAATGATATCGCTGGGAATGAAAGCAATCATTCGTAAAAACATGAAGCAATAACCATCTCAAGCGATTTGTAGTATAAAATAATATCGAAATTATTTGAAAATAGTATAAGTAGTTTTTGAAAGTAGTATAAGTCCTTTTTTGCTTATATTGAGATAATTAAGGATTTAACACTATAAATCTGCTAAATTTTAAAGGAAATATAAATAAAATTAAATTACTTCGTTAAGATAACTAAAAACAATGAATTCATTTCTATCTTAAACTTTCTATACTTTTCTTGCAATACGTCTTATACTTTCCACTTTGTTTTATTCCATACAAGTATCAAATAATATCAAGTACACTTGAAACTATATCCACCGCTACTTGATAAAATTAGAAAACCGAATAGGTTTCTTTTCATTGTTAAAAGCGTTGTATATTTGATTTTTATTTCGACTTTGGACATCCACGACGTGTGTACGTGTGACCAAAAAAAAAAAAGATCTATAACAATCGAAACGTGTTAAAAACAACAAATGCTATAGTACAACAAAACCTTGCTTTACTTCTGCTCGAAGAAACGAGAACCCTCTCTGGTGATTCTCTCCAAATATGCAAACAAATTCTTGGAACGTATCGCATTTTGAAAAAAAAAAGAAGAAAAACGGTTACGATCCCTCGAACACGTTTCGCGAAACGTGTTGGGTGACCGTTTCGAACTGGCAGGAAAAAGGCGGAAGGGAAACGCGGCCGCTGCAGGCCGTTGCCTCGCAAGAGGGCAAGGTGCACGAACCGTGGGTGGTTGCGCAACCCGCAACCTCCTGCTCGTGTACCTGACCATGCAGGCGGGTCTCGGTTCTGGTGAGACCATGATCGCACGCAACGCGCATAAATTACGTCGAACGAGGCGCGCGCGGCCGGTGAAAGTTGCCCGAGGTCAACCCGCCGACGACGATCCTTCACGCGTCGTGGAAACGACGGAGAACGTCCACCGTGCCGGCACCGCGTCATCCTCGCTTCTTCTCGACGAACAGGTGAATTTTAACCTAACTCGAGGAGTAATCGAAAGTCCGAGGAACGTCATTCGTTGGCCTCGAGAGGTCCAACGTGTGGAGTCGCTTCGACGCGATGTTGCGAGTTTCACTTTTCAATTCTGTTCTTGGGATTTTAGAAAAAGTCTTGTAATTGTAAATCTAGAAATTTCTTTTGTTACGTTTGTGGAAATATTGCTATGTTAATGTGAAAAGGAAAGATGTCTCGTACGATTGAAACTAATTTTAATCTGTTTGTTTTTTTTATTCTAAAATTGCACTTAAGCGTGTGATCTTTTAAAAAGAGACTTTCTAACTTAAAATAAATCTAGAAATTTCTTTTGATACATTTGTGGAAATATTGCTATGTTAATGTGAAAAGGAAAGATGTCTCGTACGATTCAAACTAATTTTAGTCTGTTCTTTTCATCCAAAAATTGCACTTAATCGTGTGATGTTTTAAAAAGAGATTTTCTAACTTGCTCGGTTCGTTCTTGTAACCGCGCGTACCTGCGTCCAGCCGTGTCAAAGATCGCGATGCAACAGTTCGACGGATCGATGGAAAAGTTGGCTTGCAACTAAATAACAATCGCGCGAGATACAATGCGCGTTGAAAGAAGTTTCGTGTCGTATAAAAGAGAGAAGGTCGCGGTGACTGGGAACACGTAGTGTCATTGCACTTCGGAAGCCCCGCAGAGCTTCGAAGCTCGTAAACCACCGATGGACGCGTGCAGTTTTCATCGGGGTTTTCCAATTTTTAGACCACGTACTCTACCCTTCTTCTTGCAGCGAAAACTTCCTCTTGTTACTTTCGACAATCGCTGTTCCAAGCAGCGAAGAAACCAGCTCGCAAAAATCTTACATGTCAAGCAGAACTATTATTCTCTATCGTGGAGGAAGAAGAGAAAGAGATAGAGTAATCAGAGTATTTTTATAGATTTACAGGGTTTAGAATTCCATCAGCAATTTGATTTGTTAAGTTTTCCATTTGACAATTTAATTGGTACCTTCTGATCTAATTATTTATAATACATATTTGTATTAAAAAAATGATTCCTTTTACGTGAACCATATTAATTGCTCTAATCTCTCATCGTCACATTTTATTTTAGTACAAAAGTATCTGTATATATTTTTATTTTCATATTTTTTATTTTGATGTACTGTTTACTTTAATAGTCGTTGCATTGCCAGGTATTTTCGTCGGACGCTATATTTAAACGCTAGATCGTTAACCAAACATGAAAGAGGGTAATTAAAAGTAACGAAGCTAGTATATAATCCTTTATGATTTTTATATCAATGAATTGAAGCAGCGGGAGAAGACAGACGAGGATAAAACGAAGAGAGCAACGATAGGACTTGTAACAATTACAAAGTTCAACGCGACACAAGAAAGTGATATACGAATAAAAAAAAGTGAATCTCTCGATCAGACTGGAACAAACAGTAGCATGTTGATTTCGAGTATATTAAAAAGAAAAGTGAAGCGTAGATGGGCGTGCAGTAACTGGTTGCGCGCGAGAACCACCTTGGTATTCGCCGACTAAATAAACACGAAAGACGTTTCTAAATAAAACCGGCGTGTAAAATAAAATTGCGCTATAAATAACCGCGAAGGGGGAGAGAACCGTTTAATCGAGTACGGTTGAATTGAAATAAAATTCATCGTCTGGAAACAAGCGAGCGAAGCCTGGCCCTGTTATCGCCGCCGTCGCAGGATTATCTCGTTTCTTTCTCTTTTCTTTTTATCAAACAGTCAGCTGACCGCAACACAGCGAGGCCTATTGTCAAGCCTTTCCTCCTCTCACCCGTGGGTCCTTTCTCTCTTTCTCCCTGTAACCCCGTCGAGCTCGTTATCCGACAGGAAGGAAAGCGTGGTCGAGATTAAATTCTCTCCATTGGCAAGGTTTAGGTTGTTGCGCCACATTCCCGGCTCGCAATCGCTCCGTTTAAAGGTTGAGGTTTGGCTAATTTCACGATCAAATTATACGCCACCGCTGAGGAGGGGGAACAATTAATTGCTGGGAGTATCTTCTCATTGACCTTGCGAGATAAATCAGCGAGAGCTTCCAATAAAACAGGCTACGAGAGTCGAGATAGAAATAAGAAATGTTTCATTTCATCGTCGCGCCTCTGTCTACGGTACACGGTTACATTTTACATCTTTTTTCCATCTCGAAGAAGACACTTAAAATTACGTTATAGTAAAATTAGTAAAATTAGTAAAATTTCCAAACATTCAACTTAAATAACTACGATTAATCCAAGTCAACTGATAAGAAAAGAAACTTTTCTCTATCGAAGAAAGATCAACTAATTGTAAATCGAAGGTGACGACACTGGTTGAGGTAAGGAGCCGCCCAGATCCCTCCTCGAAAGAGCTGAGCAATTATTCCCGGGCGGTTTCGAGGGCGGAATCAGCCGTTGGGCTCCGTCGATGCGCAAGAAACGGCGTTACTCTCGCGTTCGGCGGCAAAGAGCCGTGACACCCGGCAGAGAGACGACGGGCCCGCGTTCGGCTCCTTTTTTAACCAGCGAACGCTTTTTCCCGCCGCACGGTTCGGCTTTTAATAACTCCCACGCGTAAAACCGGGACCCTCCGATGCGGCCGTGTAACCACCGCCACCAGTCAATGACCCTGGGCTGTTTAACGTCGAACGGCCGTTCGCTCTTCTTCGCAACTTGTCACCCTTTTTCCACGAATTTTCGTGCCGCGCCCCAAGAGTGGAACCGTCGCGTTTCCGGGACCGCCTCGCGCGTCTCCGCGCCAGCTGTTTTCTCTTTCATCGTAGATTTTGTTGATTATCAGATTCATTCGCGTAGAAGTAGCCACTTTCGATGGTAACGCGAATTCGAGTTGCTCGATTTCGAGCACCCTTGACCCGGGGATCGATCTTCGCGCTCGAACTCGATTCGAGGATAGGCTTTCATAGAATTACGCGAGGATATTCGAAAGCTCGTTGATTAGCTTTTTGCCGATCCTCGAGGAGGACCTCTCTGTAACCTTCTGTTACTTCGTACTGCTCCTCTTCTTTTGTACGCGAAGCTATTCGGTGATAAGACCCTCCTGTAATTAGTGGCATCGGGTAGCTGGTAAATGCGCGTGTGTAATTAAGGGAGCCGCTCGAATGGTTCTTTTATTGTTTTCCAGCCACTCTCTTCTGGTATTACCAGTGTATATTTTGTACAGAATAGAAACGATCGATTCATTTTAAACAGAGATGAATAGAATGTTTCTGCTTTCAAATTTCCAGTTGTTTTGGAAAAATTCCTGAGAAAGTGTCTTCCATGTCTCAAGTTCTTTCTTTAAATACAACTTGTCCATTTTAAATAACAAAAACGCATTATCAACAGTTCATTGTTATAACCCTGTTCGCTACGCGCGATAATTCCTCCGTTTAAAATAACAATCGCCATCGTTATAGTACATTAGAGTCGTAGCACTTTGCGTCGAGGTGTCCTCGAAACACGCGGCTAGCTCGCGACGACCCCACGGAAAATTCCGTTTTCCCTCCAGATCGTTCGCCTCCGCGCAGTTTCCACCCGAGGATCGCACCCTTTTCGTGGCTCGTAAATTCTGCTGCGCGTCCCATTCAACCGGGGGCGCGCGCGTTTCGCGAGGATCATTCGAGTCGAGATGAACGCGCGCCACGCTCTCGCATTTCGATGTATTTTTACGCCCGAGTCATCGCTCCCACGGTGTATTTTTATCCGCCATCCGAGTGATATGCAATCGATGCTGGTACGTAGGTAAATCCGACGCCAGGTCGCGCGATTCAATCGAGATTCTCGCCAGCTCTCGTCAATAATTAACCGTTCCTGTTTGGGGAGCTGGCATTTTTAGAGACATCGTGTCTATCTTTCTTATTTGGCTTTAACCAAGTCTCGCGTGTTAATTATGCGGCGGAATAAGAGTGGTTCCTTCCAGTAGTCGGTACGCTAAAGATACACTTAGACTCTTTTCAATTAATATTTAATTTTCTAGGAGAAAATCTGCAAACATTCGCTCCTAATAAGGTTATCAGCGACGCAGGAGAAAAATGAAGAATAATTTGATAACTGATTATAGTTTGAAGTGCCTTTTTATCTAATTTGAAAACGAATTTGAAAACGCTCTAACAAACCACGCAGGAAGTTAAAAGAATCTTCTAGGGGAATAGTTTCGAAGAGTATTAAGTATTTTTATTAAAATCTGCGAACGTTCGCTCCGAATAAAGTTATTAGCGAGGCAGGAAGAAAGTGGGGAATAATTTTATAACCGACTACTACAATTTAAAGTGGGTTTTTATTGAATTTAAAAACGAATTAGCCGAATTAACCGAGGGGAGATTGGAAAACGGTGGTGTAACAAGCGACGCAGGAAGCCCAGCGGACCAATCGGTAACACGGCCGCGTTCGCCGGTTTCCACGTGCGCTTCCGATGGCTGCACTCGAAGAAACGAATCGCAGGTGGGAAACTTGCCGAGCGCGGACAGAGATCGCGTATATTCGGACGAACGCGAACGGCCATCTTCCTCCCTCGCGCTTCTACGCTCCCGTGAAACTAATTTAGCTACCGAGACGATGACTGCGGGGAAAAAAGACACCCCCCAATCGGTTCCCTCGCCGGACGAAATTGCGGCGGTAAACCCGGAGTTTTAACGCGGCGAAGTTAGCGACGAATTTTTTTACCACCGCGCGCAGACGACGTCTGCCGAGCTAAAAATTACGTCAATGAAAGTCGCAGCCCGATCTGACTCCGCTCGATTATTAATTTACCCTTCCTACGCTTTCGCCGCGCCTGACGTGTCATTGTTATTCTTGTTTCTTTCTTTTGTTTCGTAGAAAAATTAACGCGTTTTCGATGTTCATTCAATTTGTTAGAGTAATTAATATAGTGAACGAAGAAAATTTAATTGTTCGAATTCTGATGAAAATATTGTGAGGCTGATGAAAATTTATATTTAGTTATAATTAAAGAAAATACACTTGTCGTTACTCTCCTTAAAATAATTCAAATTCGCTTGAAATATTCTCGAATATTGATTATGAGAACGTTTACAATTACATCTTCACCATTATAAACGATCGCATCTCATTAAATTCAAAAATTCAATCTTTCATTTCTCGTACCCTACAGTATTTTCAGTGGTAATAGTGTGTCGAATCGTAAAACATCAAGGAAAATGTCCATCGATATTCATTAATGTCATAGCGGGTAGACATCGATCGAGATTCTTTCATTGCATGTAATTTTAATGTAAATTCATACCTATTTGACAACCATCTACCATAACATCAATAACATTCGGAAAGTCCATCACTTGAAATCAAGATTTAACGTATTCTTTATAACAAGTGTTTCGTTGTTACATCGTTCAAGTCGAGGTGCTTCTTTTGCTACTTATTGCTTACTACGTTCGAAAGTTAGGGCACGGAAGTGCACTCGGTACCTGAGGTAAGTGATCGAGGGTCTGGGGGCGGACTTTTGTCACTTCTATACAATTTCTGTCGACCAATTAGCTTCGTGATCCGCTTCCCTCAGCAAATTTCGTAGAAACGAATCCGCTTGCTCTAACGAGACGAGAACACACCCCATAGACACTATCGTTATAACATCCAAAGCTATTCGAGTTCAGTTCTTAGCAATCTTTAGCATTAAACGTACAGTTTTGGAAATAATCGTAAAGGGGTGCGTATAGTTCGATAGCAGCTTAGAAGTATGCACGTACGACCAATAAAATACAGTCCACGCAATTACACAACATAGTAAATAAAATTGAGAATCGAATTAGTGTTGGTGCGAAACAAACATGCAAATTGAAGTAAATATACGTGTGAATAAGTTGATATATATCTTGACGGAAATATGTTCGTTGGCAAGAATGTTGGGGAAAGAGAAGAGAGAGAAGAAATAGCTCGGGTCAAACGTGAAGTAACAGCTTCATAGGTCTAGGAGCAAACTTCGGAAGTAGAAAGTTCGCCAGGTTCTGGCGCATCCTGTACACCTCGTTAAACGCCGTCGAACTTCACACTCCCGTCCCGTTTCGTAGTGGACATCATACTCGAATCATTTCGGACTCCATAGAAAGTTATTTCGAACCTGACGATGGAACTATTCGGACCCCTCTCTCGCGTCAAAGCCAATTAACGCTGCTCGTTGACTTCGTTAATCGTTGCGTTAAGGCGAATGAAAATAGAAATCGTTCCAAGGCCTACATCGTGTAGTCCTTGATTAGGTACTCGCGTTTAGTTCGCGCATCGGACTAAAACCCTAAATTCGAAGATTTCTGTTCGAAAAATATATATTCACACACAATCAGTTTTATTGGTGAAAGAGTGAATCATATTTTTGAAGATTCTTCTCTCTCGTAGGAATTGTCTAATAAATGAACTCATTTTTTCTTATATATGTTAGTCTTGAAACTACGTAGTAATTTCACTGAGATTTTTAGGTCTTCCGAGTGAAAGAATGACTATAAATGGCGCATTTTCTTCTGTACAAGATTTGTAGAAAATTTTGCGCGGCTCATCTCTCTTAAACCTCGTCCAGTATATTTTCAACTAATTTATAATTTCTCTGTGTACTTGTTTCATTATATATCTTCGTTTAATTAATTTATAAATATTAATATTATTACAAATAGAAAAGAAGGAGATCTATAGTTCACTAAACCCACCATTAACTCATATTTTGCCAAAGGTGGATATTTAGTACTAGATTTGTTTGCAATTATGTTTCACAGTTGCGCAGAATCTTTGCAACCTCCTCATCGCGATCTAAATTTCTCCACATCGCCAGCCCTGTTTAATCCTTCTGATAACTAATAGAGCTCGAGATTAACGGCCCTAGGGAAAGATTCCTAGAATTCTAAATTCAAAAAGAAAAGTAAACGAGAAAGAAAGAAAGAAACAAAAAGGAAAGTTCTTCTATGTAAATACGATTTCGAATCGTTCAACTGGGAGCAGCGATACCATCCGAGTCCAGAGCGGAGCGGTGAAGAAAAATGGTCCCAGGCGTCGGAGCGAACGGTCCGCATCGCGCGGTGGGGGCCAGGTGCATCGTCCTCGGAGAGAAAGTTAGCTGCAGAGTCGTAATACGCGATCTAGCCCAGCCTAGCCGAGAGACAGACAGACAGACGGACGGACGTGGCAGGCTAGGATAAGATTGGCCAGGATTGGATCTCGATGGAAGCCACGCTCGACCGGCTATGAGGAACGGTTGCGCAACCAACCCCTCCGGTCGCAACCGCGCGTCGAGAACTCTTCCGTGGGCACGAAAAGTGAAATGAGATCCATCGGACACGCGCGACCACCACGTTTTCCCCTTCGTTCGACTAGCTATTTTTGTGTCCCGCCGATAATGTATTCCACGAACGATCCTGCTCGATCTTGCCACAGGCTGAACATCTTCCAAAGGAAGATGGCGAGGTTCGAGTTAGATGGGAAACGTTGACGATTACGATTGTGGGTGAATCGCTAGCAACTGCTTGCCATTTAACACCCTGATGCTACTCGATTTTTATGTCACTTTTACTTAATAATTAGACAGTTCAAATAATTCGTAAGCTTATGCGATAAAACCCTGTCGAATCAAATTATATGAATTGGTGTTATTAATACACGTATGCGCAACGAGTTGTCCGTTGGTAAAAGTAATTAATTGTACGGAAGGTGCGTGGAAAGTGGATGAAATTATAAATTCAACGCGTGAATCAAGTTTAAAAATATTTTTTTTTCATTCGAATAATTGTATTGGCAAGAAGATTTATAAAGTGTTAAATGGGAAGAAAGTTTCCGCTAAATATGGGATGCTAAGTTATGTAGACGGATTAAGGGGGAAACAAGATGCTTGTTTCATCGCGAGAGTGTTTGAGAGGGGATTTAAAGGATATTCATCGGTTGACAGAACGGTTACGGAAGCAGGGGTGTCTTTAAGTGTAGCTACCAGTATAACGAAGAGAAACATTTTCCAATGTGTACCTAAGTCGATTATTGAGGATGCAATGATATTTTACGAGAATAAAGTATGATACAACCGAGCACTTTAAATATTTGGATTTCCAGGAAACCTGATGAGAAACGATGGTTCGCGCGTGCAAACTTGTATTGTTAATTCTCCGTAAGTGTTAATTAAATTTTGTTTATTCCAGACTTCTATAGCAACAGCTTTCGGTATATTCCACTGGTATTTATACGAATATTGATGAGAAATATTCTTGACAAGTTAATATATACCTGCGCGTACGAAATTTTCGATTCATCGTTTTTAATTACTCAACAATATTGGCCAACAATTAATCGCGTATTAATGCCAAGCGATTATAGAGCTTTTGCGACGAGCCGGGAAATTTATTTAAACAGCCGTCTCGCGTATGAAAAAAAATGAAAAATGAGAATGACGCGTTCGCGATCGTTGAACAATTCCACGGGGATATGAAAAATCGCCGATGCAAAATGTCTACGAATGTAGTTACGTCGAAAATAACCCGTCGATGTGTACGCTAATAGCCGTCAATAATAAATTAAAACTGGCAGGCATGACGTTGCATGCGATTTCCGCGTTAATTAGCGATGGAAATGACGCCCGGCCAAGTGGTGTCTATAGTTGTGACGAAAGTATTCACATTTCGCAAATACAAAGCGATTCACGCGCTATCGAACGGGGTCGGTGCTTGAAAAATTGTATCAGACATATTTTTTACTCCCAACGGGATTTTACGAACGACCCCCCCGCGATATTTCGTTTTATCTTGCGCAAAATATATCGATATTCGGTATGAATTAATACCAGCCGGAAAAATTATCCCGTAACTGTAGGATTAAATTGTTTTTAATTAAAACGAGCGCCTGCCCCGTCGAACGTAGCTGAATTACTTTTTGCGAGCGATGTGTTTTCCTTTTTTTCATTTATTAGAATATAGAAAAAGCGAGTCGATCGTAATGAGATATTAAAATTATTATATAAACGCGAGGTTGTTTCGACGAGAGTTTTACTGGAGTAACAAAGAGAAGAGTGATCGTTTGGAATTCCTTTAAACAGCAAAAAAATATGCGACTGTTCGTAGAACAAACTGTTATTCATGCCTTAATTTTCACCGTTTCTTATTAAATATCGTGCTCATCAGAGTTTGCAGGATTAATTCGATGCTTTGTACTCGAAGGAATCCATTGAAGTCCATCGTTAATTAATCAGTCTGGGTCGCAGGGAAAATAATCGAAATGACTCGAACAAATAGCGTCGATTCTATCGCGGTGCATCGCGCGATCAAAGTTTCGCGAAATCACACGCGAACGTATCGAGAGTATCGAAATCGAGCCACGGAAGGAACGTGGCTAACGAGTGTCTACGAGGCGCAGAAAAATCCTCGTCGACAGGACGAACATCCAGTAACGGACGACCGAGTGATTTATGGCTTGCTTTTACATCGCTCGGTTCTCCCCGGGGAGATATCCGAATCGAGGTTAAGAAAGCGAGTCGAGAACTCGACTGACTACCTCTGATCGTGAATTCCTGCTAATTCGACAGTGTCGTTTACAGATCGCGATACCACCACGAGCGCAAACAATCTTGCGAGTGGACGGAACTGAGAGCGCGAAAAGCATGTATTCCCATTTTTCACGGGGGAAGAGTAAAATGTTTCATATCAGTGGAAGCGTCGCTACTCTCGTATTTTCTAAAATATAAATACTATATAACAATGTTTATAACTTTGATGAAAACACAACTACCATATCAACAAATATCACGGTACGCCGTTATTCTCTCATGTATAAAATACATACCTACATATGAATATCTAAAAAATTATTCACGATATCGAGAAATAGTTTGAGCCAACCATTAAGCTCCAAATAAAAGTGAAATTCGATTAAATTTTATTAATTAGAACATTATATGCCTCTTAATATACTAATCGGATGGCTGAACGTTCGCCAGGAGAAATGACTAACCTATCCGCGGAGATATCAAACAGAGCCATAACGGGGGCGTTCGAACACTTTCGAACGATAGAACAAAGCCGCGTGGAAGGTAAAAATCCATCGCTGTCCCCAGGTAAAAGGCGGCGGACGGTTTCGGTTTTCGTAAAACGAACGCGTAGGATTCCCTCTGCCGGAGAGCGTCCCATTGAACGATGCTTGCCGCTCGTCCGCGGCCAATAGGCGAAATGGAAGCGAGGAGACCGCTCGAAAGAGGTGAAAGACCATAGGCGCACCGTGAGCGACGTCGCGCCGCCATTCAGCCCGCGGCACCGGGCCCAGTCGTTCACTGGCCGGTTGGTGAACGAGCCGGGGAGAGTCGTCGCTCCACTGGCTCCCTCGAACAGCCGCGGCGTAGACCCGAGGATTCCGCTAAGTTACTCATGGTACCGCTAGTCCCGCGCTATGCGAGACCACCATGCTCGCCCCGTTACACCCGCTTCCGGGTTTTCCCTTTCCGTATCGTGACTCAACCGCCTGCTCGTGGGAAGATCGCGTCGACGCGGTCGATCAGACTTTTTCCTACGAAATTTTACGCGAGATTCTTGCCTCCTTTGTTGCTTGACGAGGGATGGAAGATGTTTCCTGACTTTTCGGATGAACGCCGCATTTAACGAATTTATTATTTTTAGGTATCTTAACGAAACGATTTAGCTTTTATATTTCTTTACTTATGTCTTTTATAATATAACTGAAATTTAGTTTTAATTAGTATTTTTTAGATTAAACAATCCATTTCAGAGAAGACAATTTTTATGAAAATATAGACTTACATTTACTCTCGCTTTGATTGTTTGTAATTTATTATTATTAGAAGTAGTATAAGTCTATTGATAGCTAAAAAGGTTGTTTCGTTTTTTAACACTTTTACTAATTATTATTACATAATAAAATTTAACAGGTTTATAGGGTTAGAAACATCGCGCAACCTGTAATTACTCACTGAAACGCAAAACCTTAATTATCTCTATATAAGAAAAAAATGGACTTATACTACTTTCAAAAACAACGTCTCATATTGCAATAAACTCTATTACGTCGAAGTACATAAAGAGTACAGTTCGTTGTACAAATGCGAGAGGGTTAATTGTTGGTAACAGTCATATGGTGTATAGCAAGGTCTGAGTTTAAACAAAAATTGGTGAACTTAAAATAAAGTTCGAAGGATGGTTGATACGATATATATTGTAACAAAATGATTGTACATTTCTGAAATGAAGTAAATGGTTTTGAAGTATCGAACCGTAGGGAGTTACCGTATGTACTCACGGTACCGTTAGCCCAAGGTTGCTCGCGGACTGTGCGGGACAGACCGTGGCACATGATGGTGCCCCATGTTCCGCGGGAACCCGGTTTTCCTTTTTACCGTTCCACCCGTGGGATCACGCGAGGGAGAAAGTGAAATCGAGGCTAGTAAACCGTCAGCCTATTATTTTCCACCTCGCTCTCTTCACCTTGCCATTTTCCTTTCCATTCTTTTCTTTTATGCGCTTTAGTCAAGTTACAGATAGAATGTTTAGCGACTCGCGCGGTGAAAGTGCGGCCGTTGTTCGATCAACAAAGGAGTGAAAATCGATGCATTAATCTACGATGCGTCATCCAGCGGGGAAAGAAAGGAGGGTCATTTGTGGATTTAATGTCAAGTAAAATATCGTTGAACGGAAAAACTGTTGTTATAGTTAATATGATAACAGATGTACTTTAACAAAGTAACTTGGTAGTTGACTAACTGAAACGTACGTTTTGCAACTTTGACATTTCGAACGCGACTTTTTCCTCGCGGCAGATTTGACAGAACGCGTGCAATATTGTCTCGTGATATTGGTAAAATGAACAGCGAGTTCGCTTATTAAACGCGATGGGCTTTTTCTATCGCGAATTTTTTTAAAAGACTAGAGGTTCGCCTTGAGTTTTTTCCCTTTTTTTTTTTATTATTCCACCGCAATTGATACTGTCGATCGGGAGATAAGTAATTGCGCGAACGTGCTATATTGTTTTGTACAAGGTAAACTATTAATCGTGCTCTAGAATGTTTCTAACACAAAGTAGTAGGAATGCGCTTCTTATCAGTGAAACAACTGATTCAATGTACGCGCGGTAATAGAAAAAGAGCCTGCCTTCTTATGTCACTTACTAATAAAAATTATAACTAGATCTAGGGTATGCGTGTTGCAACAATTACAACATTCTATTGAACTGTCGCGTTTCATACGTCGAAATATTGAGATTTATTTATAAATAGGAAGTATCCGATTTCTTCTTGTGAGACGACTATTAAATTAATAGTACGCGTAATTCTCGAGAGCGTTGAAATTATTTGACGTATCAAGCTTCTAATTTCATGTGTTTCTAATATTATCCAATTGCCACTTTTTAATAGAAAATTCTATAAGGATGCAAGACAAACAGCAACATTATTTGCACAAGTAACAGCTAGTCAATACGCATCCATGTCTGTTCACTCTCGAATACAATTCCAGAGGCTGACAAACATCAACTTCTATACATCCTACATTGTTTCAAGAACAATGGCGTAGAATCTCTGTAAAATCCCTCCCTTACGAGTTTTCAACCTCGCGAAAATTGTACGATATTTCAAGCGTTTCTTTCCCGTCTTTCATCCAGCATATTCTTGAACCTCGATACGTACTTTTTACTAACCTTTACTAACCTTTTCGAACCACGATAGAACCTCGCAGATTATCAAACCACCAGCGAAACGAACCTCATCCTAAACATTTATTCAAGAATTTCTGAAAATTTCCTTCTTAAACTACATATTTGTATCCATGCAAAGTTTGTCGAAATAAAAAATAGAAAGGTATGCGTTTTCCTGTCGAAAGCACGAGTCATTCTAGAATAAACGAATATAGATGAAAGAAGGAAATCTGAATGATGATTAAAAATAAAAAATTCATTTCCTCTCGTCAAATATCGAGCAATCGTAATCTCATTTTACGACTGATCCCATCCGTTCTAGATTAGCCAGGTCTGCATTTCCATCTGGCGACGAAATCGTACGGGCCCACGAAGGGCTTAAGTGCGCGGCGTATTGACGCCCCGTGACGAGGGGGTGAACTTCTTGAGGGGCATTCCTGCAGGCAATCCCGCAGAAGACGAAGCCGTTAGTCAAAGAGGGCCAAGGGTGAGCCACGGAACACCATGGGGTAGAAAGCCGGACGAAAGTGTTTTTACACGCGGGAGGTCCTAAAAGCTTAAAAAAAAAGCGACCGCGTACACGCGACAGGGGAAATATGTATTTTCATCGCGTACGGCATTTCTGGTTCCGTAATTATTCGTACGAAAAAAATAGCTAGACGCTCTGCTTGCTTCTAATGGCTTTTTTTTATACGATTCTAAGCGTCGCGTAAAGGGACGTCGATTAATGAGAGGAAAAGGATGAAAAATATTATCTCGTAGCGTTTAATATTTTAACGATAATTTAGAAATGTTGCGTTCACATCGAAGAGAATAAAAATTTCATAGAAAGGTTGCGTTGATCGCCATTGGTAATAAGGAATATAAGATCGAGCGTAGATTGGAAATATATTTGAAGATCGAAATTGAAAGTCGAGTCACTTGAATTTGTACAATTTGACTAATCTGAACGAGGCTTAAGACGTTTAGTTTTATTACGATCTCGTTCATCGACGTTTCCAGCTGTTCCCGGTGTCGCAAGTTTTATCTGCATTTCATCTTGCACGACCTATTGCCAAACCGGTCGATGCTCAGACGATACTCCTGATATTTAGTCTGCACGAGTTTCGCAACGACTTGCCGAACCACCGATCGCACCGTTCCCTGCTATCGAATCGAATTAATTGCCAGCCGTGTGACCCTTTTTTGGCCACTGTGCTACGCCGAGATTTATCGTCCCATCGGGTATTCGTCGATACACGCTCAGTCGATAAAAACCACTGATTAATTATTACATGGGAAGCGAAACGTTTATTTTAAATCCTAATTGGTTGGCACTGTTTTATCTCTTGTTTGCCAGAAGAATGGCATTATCTAACAATCGTGATGTCTATTGAAAACCAAATTGATGCAGTAGATAATTGTACCAAATCGATGCAGTAGATAATTGTAAAGTTGATTGTTTTTGATCCTTTGATTACGGCCGATTTTGAGACGCAAGAGTCGTACCATACGGTGGGTTATTCATTCATTGATATTCATCTTGAAGGATGACATTTTTCGCTAGCCGCGCGTTTCTCAGATAGTATAATCAAATAATCAAAATATTGAAAACAATATTATTCCGTTTCTTGTATTCCGCATTGTTAGACTGCAATTTTTCTAAGCGACTTGGACGCTTAGAGTATCATAGTGCAAGTTTTCTGTGCGCCTACAGTTTCATACGTACAAGTTTTTCAAGCGCAAGTATTTCAAGTGGCTACAATATCACAAGTGCAAGTTTTCTAAGCGTCCACAGTATCCCACGCGTAAGTTTTTCAAGTACCTACAATATCACAAGTGCAAATTTTCCAAGCGCCCACAATATCACAAGTGTAAGTTTTCTAAACGCTCGCAGTATCACAAGCGCAAGTTTTCCAAGCGCCTACAGTGTCACGACCGCAAGTTTTCTAACCGCCTAAAGTATCACAAGCACAAGTTTTCCAAGCGCCTATAGCATCACAAGCGCAAGTTTCCTAAATACCTTTAGACGCTGACAGTAGTCGAAAGTTTAATTTATGGCTGAACCACGTCTACTACGGAATTATTCTAATCAATTTGTAATAACGTATAATAACAGTGAAGTGCATAAAAAATATTGCTCAATCACATCTACAGTGTAATAAATTTCATAGACAGACGGACCTCGTTGTTTGAAATTGAACTTTCCACTGAACGCGAGAGATTTTCATTTCGGTTGGGTAAAAGCTTCCTGTTAGAACTTGGTTGGAAATAAAAATGATGAATCGAATAATGGCGGCGCCGAATGGGGATGCGTGGGCATTAACAGCGTTAATTCGACACGATTCGTGCAACCGCGTTTCATGATCCGCCAGCAACGATCAGTTCGCTCGAAACGGAGATTAAAATTAATTGTAGCAATAATTGTGACCTTGCACACGACGAATCTGCATACCGTTCGAAGTAAACGGAGCTCGGTAGAAGGGTAATCACGTGAATGGAGCAGACGCGAAGGGGAGGAAACGTGTCGTTCGATGACGAGCAATTTTATAGAAAACGAATCTGCATGATATTATTATAAACGTACGGGTAGGTAAAAAGTGGTTGAATTATTTATCTGAAACGTGCAAACATGTTGCGTGACATATTCTTTAAGTTCTGTGCAGAACTTTGTTATGTAGAGATAAGTAGCGATTTGATTAAGTAGAGATAAAAATGTGGCTATATACATCTGTTTCGATTGTGTTAATGTGTTGTTATTTTTTTTCTTTTTTTAAGCATATTTAATATATAGTGTAGTAATCTTCGAAATCGTTAAAAAAGTGAAGTAATTAACAACGAACTGAAGCAATTTTAGACCTATAAGTATAAATAAATGCAATTTCTTCTTGATCTCAAATTTTGAGCATTTAATCTATTACTGGTAAGAAGAATTTTTTATTAAAGTAGATTATATTTCGATTTAATTTTAATTATTGTTAGAAGGTGAATATAACGTGAAAGGAAGAATTTCCATATTGATTTTGTAAACCCCTTAATTGGTTACATCACTTCGGTTACTTCCTACTGGAATTGCATCAAGAAGTTAATGTCTCGCGTTGTAGTACCATTATGGCTAATTAGAATCGATGCTCCGTGCGTTACTTTATGCTGCACGAGATCGAAGTGAAAGGTTGCTTCCTAGCGCTAACGATTCTCCCACCGCCTGTTAATCAATAGAAACTCGATTGAAATTTTACAAAACAGCGCGTTACGTTCCTTATCTCCGTCGCATTACAATACCATCTTACATAACGCGTTCTATCTTACGGTGACTTTCATAATCCAATTCTCCATTTTACGATGACTTTCACCAACCGCCAAGCATTAATAATAAGAATCATTCAGAGAATGAATACAGGAAATCGTGACGCGAGAACTACCCTTAAAACCTGCCCTCTCTCCCTTATTACCAACAACCATTACTCAACGCGTAGTCCTCTCCCCACATCGGTTCCAACCGACAGTCCCTTCGTCTCCTCTACCCACATTCCACGGAGCAGCCCAAGTAACAGCCTCACTTCGATTCACAGAACGATCCCCAACTCGTACGGGCTCCACGATCCGATCGACCATCCCTCAGCAGCTCGAAATAACAAGCCGCGTCATCATCGTCAACAATCCGCTCCGTTCCATCGTCCTTATCCCGTGGCGGCAAGTCATCGTGCGTACCCTTCGAGACCCAACGACGGACTCGATGCGTCGAGCTGCACGGTGGTTGGAAATCGTAAAAACCTGAGCGATCGATTTCCATTTTATTATCAACCGAGTCAAATTGGGCTGCAGAGCTTCGTATCTTTGGCTCTTGCTTTAGTATAGCAGAGAACTACGCTCGTATAAATGATCAGCCAATTTTCTTCGACGACTGTTAACTTTATTTACTCAATTTTCGTTACTCTCGTTGTTTATATTAGATAGTGGTACTAGAGTTATCGATTTTGTTGAGCTTCGATCAACGCAGATAATTGCAGTACAAGTTATAAGCGAATACTAATAATAACAAAAATAAACAGTTCATTTATTTCAATTCTAAAATAAGTACAACATAAATATTCTCAGAAGAATAATCGCGCGATACGTATCTATTATTTGTACATTAAAAAATACATGGGGAAGCAACGCTTCCGCATCATCCACGGACAGCACGCCTCTGACGCGTCAATTTCCTCCTACAAACGAGTGTTTTCATAAGAATTCACGGGCCAGTCTCGATCGAAAAACTCCAGATGACCTACAATAACCTAATTCTAAAATTCCATCCTGTCGTTTCCCTGAATCCAGGACAGCCGCGCTTGGCGTGTCGGTTTGTTTTCGTCGGGCCATCATCCGAAGGCAACGGCGTGGCCGTGTGCGAGCATAAGCCGATTACATATGCGGTCTCGATCAGGGAGAGGTAGAGAGAGAGAGAGAGAGAGAGGGAGGGAGTCGGTCCGTTCCGTGGAGCACGAGGGCGCTGCTCGCGGCGTAGCGTCGACCGCGGGCGCCGGTGGGGTACTGGTAGCGAAGGGAGAAAGGGATGACGAGCGCGGTGGCGCGTGTCGCGGTGGTGGGGGTAACGCGAGCCGCGTGGTGGGGAGGGCTCGGTGGCAGCAACGCGGCGTGCTCGGTGTCATTGCCTCGACGCTCGGGGCGGCCAGTGACACCATCACTGACCTAGTGCCGAGGATAGCCGAGCCGCGACGGTTCCCGCCGAGCGGGAGGACGTCGACCTCGGCCGGCCTCCAGCGCGATACACACGGATAGTACGAGTAGCGCCCCGCTACCGTACACATCGCGCCTTGTCCTTCTCTTTCTACGCGCGCGCGGCCGCCTCTCCTCTCTCCTCTACACGCCCCGTCTGCGCGTCTCAAACACGCTATCTCTCTCTCTCTCTCTCTCTCTCGTGCGCGCGCTTTCTCTGTCTTGCTGCCGTGCGCGGCTCGCCTCGTTCTTTCTAGAGATGGAGAAACATCGATAGGAGAAACCATCGATGGTTAACGATAGTTTAAATATCCGACTATTATTGTTGTCGACGATATCGGAGATCTGTAAAGTTTGTTCGTTCGAACGGGTCCTTTCTGGGGTAGCCACAACTCGTTCGAAAATATATTTCGTTATCTGTTCGGTATTTTGTTTGTTTTTCTAGTATCGCGCGAAACTTGTTTGTAGCTTTTTTTTCTTCTTGCCTTTGACGTCTGAACTAACGTCAACCCTCGTTGGGTCTGTGATGCTTATTGCTTAATTCTTATCGAGGTACGCCTACGATCGGGAAACGAGACAGTCGATGCTTAAGATTTCGTCAATTGAAAGGAAGAACGCTCTTGGTTGCGTGTGTCGGAAACTATCGATAACAATCGATGCCCTATCGACCGTGTTTCACCGCGGCTACACGATTCTTTCTCCATCGGGCGTTGTCGTCTCTTCTTCTCGGTCGATCCGCGTTTCGATCTCCTCCCCTTCCCGCCGCGCGTCTCTCTCTCGAACCAGCTCCTCCTCGAGGCTTTCGATCTCTCGCACGAGCCGCCCATTACGTACGGTCACGCAGCCCGGCTGCCGGTCGCTCCTGAAAACCGCGGAAATGCGCGAGTTACGGTTATGCGAGAGTTTTGCAACCGCGCTGGTAGGAAACGGAGACGCGCCGCGGCGTGCTTTGGCGTGGCCCTTCAGTAACTGCCCCGCCACGATGCGAAAACAGGGAGGGACGCTCTTTTAACCCCTGCATTCACCGACGTAATTCACGTTTTATCCCGATCAGACGATATTCGCGGTACAAAAGATGGCGATAATTCGTTTCAATTGTCACATCATTGCAACCAACAACGTCCTCGAGCAAATGTCCCGAATATCACGATGCAAATGCGGATGTCTCTCTTGTACCACCGTCGAAACGTTTTCGATACCAAAATGTCCGACGAGTGAGCGAGCAGGAGCACGAGAGGAACGATGAAAAAAAATATTCGTACTTAATTGAATGTCCGGTTGTCCACGAAACGTGCATTCGCGCATCTCGTACGCGGAGATCTCCGCTCGTACTGGCGCCGTTTGCACGTCCACGCGGACGAGGCGCGGAACGGATGCCTCCCGTCGACGTGGGAACGCAATCCAGACCAGTTTTCGAGCGCGTTCTACGAGACTGGTGGACGTATCGGTTTTATGACGGGGGATCTGGCATGGAGCCTCGGCTGTTTTCGATGATGGAATTTCAGAGACAGTTCAGCGGAGTGCACGGGCCGATGGATGGACAGCGAGAGAGGCGGCGGACGGCCCCTGGCTCTCGTGTCGTCGGATCGAGTCACGAGGAGTCGTTACTTATTTCGATAACCGTGCAAACGTCCCGGCAATGGGATGTTCTATTCTCGACAGTCATCCGCTGCGGGGTCGCCCCGGGATCGATCGATCGGGTCGCCCGTCTAGTTTCAATTTCTAGTCGAATCATCGCGGCTGCGGGTCTCTCGTTCAACGTCGACGAGGTTCGCGTCAATTAGCGCCGGTTCTTTCTTAATGCATCGACGCCTATTCACGAGGTAACTATTTTCGTTACGCACAGACGTTCGTTGGGGTATTTTTTATCCGCTGATATTTAGATATTTCTGCTTCGAAGATTATAGTAGTCGAAAAGAAAATTCATCAGCGTTTACTTATGAGGAATTCGAACGAGTGCGATATGAATCGTCGAAACGAGTCGCGAAGGAACCAGAAAGTCTCGCGCGCGGATGAAAGACGTTTCTGTGAACGAACTTCCGGAACACCTTGCCACGCACGAGCGACAAATACAATGAGATTGTAAATCAAGTCGAGCAGTCCAGCTATTGAACGCGCACACGTAGGAAGCGGCGTTGACGCGGGCATGAATCATCGCGAGCACGGCCAGGTGTAGCGTCGAATGGAGTAGCGCGTGAAACGGTGTTGGGGGCGCGGGAAGATTCGAAAAAATGTCTCGAGGAACTTGATCCCATTCGAAACGACGCCGCGCGCCGTCCAAGCTAATCGGCCGGCACAATAGGCGCCACGAGGAAGTTGCGGGATCGCTGGCGATTGTTGCGTGCGCGTGAAACCACGGGCACGCCCAGGAACTCGACAGATTCCATCGATGGTCCCCGTTGCGACGAGCTGCCGTGAAAAAAACCGCGTTTAGTAGCCGGCAATATCCGTGACACTCGCTTCCGGGACTCCATTGTGGCCCGAAGGGAAACGAGCGTAAGAAAGGGGAAGATACTCTTGAGAGTTTGGCTGGAGATGTTGCGACACTGTTTCAGTAATCGAAGATTCTTGTTCGAGTTTCTCGTAGCTTCGAGAATAACCTGCTACGTTGCTATTAGTGGATAGTGACCCGTTTTCTATTCGATTCTGCTTTTTTCATTTATGAATTCGATAATACAAGGGACAGTAGTTCACGCTGGTATAAATTGGGTTGGATCGGTAGCGAACAGCTGATTCTCATCCATTTGATAGTTTTTTTTATTATTTAGCTTCATTTTAGACAATTTGTCGCAGAGGATTGAATTTTAGAGCAGTTCTGAAAAATTTCAGTGTCAGAGTGTAATTGTTACGTATACAGAGGTTACAGTTTGGAAACGTATCAGCTTATCGCATTCTTAGTTTAGTTGACCTTCCAGAAGCTACCAGGAATTCGTATTTTTATCTTTTACTTGAAACGCGTAACCGCACCGTGAACCACGGTTATCGCCGCGTTTGTATCATCGACAATAATATTGAATTGTGTAACCGTGTTAAGTAACAAAATAGTCAACTCTCGAAAGGAACGTCCCGATAGTATCGTATCTTTAATATGTTTTCCACCAATATTTTCTTTCCACAGCCACGAGTCACGAATTAAATAATTCTTCCAATAGAAAACGATTTCATCCGTTGACACTACGGATTGCACATCCACAGGAAACGTGGCATAGATCAGAAGCTTTCAATTTCCATTTCATCCTCTGGAATACATTTTAACGTAATCATACGAGAATAAAGTGAAAATCGACCATTTTTCACTCGTTCTGCGAGGACTCTAACGCAGATATACATTTCTGCTGTCGTTCAGAAACGAAACAACGTATTTAAAAAACGGCGAATCGCAGTGGAAGGCAGAGATACAAGAGCAATTAACTAGGTTGACAAATCGAGTGAGTCGAATACCAAGTCGAGTGTCAACCACTCTATCGATCCTCCAGCATTCATTCCCCGCGGCGTCCAATACCAACTGGACCTCACCCGCGAAGGTTGGGCCCGCAATTGAAACCAGAAGACGTTCGCCCTTTCTCCTCGCCATCGGCGCACGGTTATTGTCGTTGGCGTGACATATTGTGCGGGTCGAGTAACGGGCGTCGATCGTCCCGCGGTTTCGCCCGCCGCTGGAAAATGAAATGGTGAAGACACACAGGATGCGTACGCGGCGCGTTTTGTGCGCTCGGACGCACGCGCGCCGCGAGACCGGAAGCGAGATAAATGGGCCTCGCTCGGCACTGCGTTACGTTCAATGGCGAACGGGCGAAACGCTCGACAATGTTAGCCGATAGGCGGCCTGGGCTGCGGCGAACGCTCGCGGATCGACCGTTCTCGCGTTCAGGACATGTTAACGGCCTGCGGACGTCGCTCGATGAGATGTTTAGGGCAACGCGCGACACGCGTCCGTTCGCGGTGGCCATTTCTCGATCGTGGCCCCTTGGAATTCGTCTCTTCGAGAACGAATTCCTTCGCGCGTGTCAGCGAACTTCAAATACCTTTCCTTGTCAATGTAACGGTTCAAATCTACATTGTTCGAGCGATCGAGCTTCTTTGATAGAAAACTCCTCATCCTCCGGATGGCCGGAATTCTCGAGTGGTACTTTTTCACTGAAAGTAACGTTGACCTGCATGAAGAATCGTGAGTGTCAGGGAAAGAGTGTTCGCGGGTAAGGGCAGAGCGAAAAGCCCTCTTTGGCGTTTTTTAAGGCAGTCAGCTGTAAGCTGCTCGACAAGAGAGCAAGTTCTTCAATTTCAATCGTTCTCATGAGCAACTTTTGATTTCTCCTTGTTCAAACGTGGAACATCTCAACAGACATTTTGATGCACGGATAGATGAGAATTCTTCGAATACATGAAAGTGGACATTCCAGTAACGGAAAACAGAAATTCCTGGTATGACCTTTGATTCGTGTTCAAAGATTCCTAACTGTTGCTGGTCACAATGTTTTCGATTGTTCTTTTACGCACGTACGTGTCAGCGTTCCTGAAAAGGTTAATCCGTAGACATTTGCGGGGGTGTGAAATACGAACTGGTTTTTCGAAGCCGGTTGGTCGACGTGCCTGCAGCTTTCTGTCGTTTCTCGTAAGCTTCCAGTTTGGTTTTGCAACTTTCAATCTCAGATCTAAATATTAGAAAGATTCAGGATACGTATATCGTGAACGATATTCTAAAACGGGCTTCCATTTGACTTTTATATTGTAATTTTAAATACCCCGAAGGTAGAGCAGATAATTATTTAAAAAAGATGGGAATAATTGAAGAGAATTTGAAACTCGGAACAATGCAAAATTCACGGTCCACCCCGTTAAATTTGTATTTAATTCACTTTATTATTGATTTCAACTGAAATTTATTTTTAAACGCAAAACTCTTTCCGCAAAATTTCGCGACAAAGCAGGTATATCAAGTTTCGATTTTTAGAGTAAATTATTTAACGGGCTATACGCAACACCGCGTAAATTCAGCGAGAATTAAGTTAAATTTCAAAGTGATGAATTAATTCAATTCGTTCCATTCGATCGCGCTCGCCAACTATTTCTACGATTTCCTCTTAATTGGAATTATTAACATATATTCGTGGCGTGTGAGTATAATTTCGTCGGTTTTAAAAAGCGTGCGTTTCATCGAAACGCATTAAACGTTATACGATATCTTTCGTTGCATTTCGAATCGTACGTTCATTGTTTTGCTTTCTCGTATGAAAATTGACCTAATTTCACTGGATGAAATTTTACTATTTTTGTAATAAAAGATATTTACAAAAAGAAGCTTATTAAGTAATTCAGAAAGATGAAAGGATTAATTGTTGAAATAATTAGAATTGAAAATTTGCCTCTAGGAAAGAACAGTAAAAAGTTTTCCTCGACGGTGAACGTGGAAAGAATAAGGCTTCATCAATATTTAAAAAGGAATGCCGTTGAATCATCGAGCAGCTGCCAGTCCGTCAATTCTATCATTAGACGAGCTCGTAAAGGCGTTAACAGTTGCTCTGTTACTAATTTCATGTATTTCCATTCCATTTGCATTTTTAACCAGCTGCTGAATAGATTACTATTCCAAACGAACAATATATAATTTTCCATTTACTACTAATTGCACAACGAAAAAAAAAGATAGTAAACATCCGTTAAAAAGTGCTCGATACATTTTTTACACTCTCATACGAGCACGTCTATTTAATAAATAAGTTCACTTCCCTGAAATTGAAAGTTGCGAGTACAATTTTGTCTAATTAATTTCCAGTTTAAAGCGAACGCTCATGCGTGAGAAACGATATAATCGATAAAGCAAGAAAATATCAGGCATCAATCAACCGCTTTGGCATTAAAGTCGAAGGAAATGTAAAAAATATAAGTTAATCACTTCGACCCGTAAAACGACTCGCGGATACCAATCTCCCACGTACACACGTGCATACACATCTCAGGCTACATTAATCAACTTCACTTTCCGGAGAACTTCTCGCGCGTACTTATCACCAGAAATCCGACAAAAACCGAACGATTAACTTTCACGGGGAGTCAATCAATTCTCTTTCAACGTATCCAGCTTCGTCTGTACGCTCGCACGATCCGTCGTTGGACGTTATCGCTCGTGGCTCGTCGAGAAGGGTGGAAAAGAGCGGCGAGAAGGCTCGCGCGAAGGAGGATCGCGCGAGAGGGTGGAAGGACGAGCGAAAGAGAGGGAGAAACGCGGGCGCAGGTACGACGCGCCACGTGCGCCGAGATTGCCACGTTCCTAACCTACCCTATTCGTTAACCTGACCCGTGTCGCGATTCCTCCGCAGGTCGATTCCCATCGAGCGCCGGATTAACCTACATACGCGCGGCCATTTCTGATGCACCCCTCGCGACAAGCGTAGGCGCCTCGTCGATACGAAATTAACCAACAACCCTCTTCCAGTGGCAACGAACGCTCCCAGTCGATGTATGCGGCCTCTCTTCTTCCTCCCTTTCTATCCATTTCTTACTATCGACGCTTTTCCACCGTTCTCGAACCCTACGCGCGGCTTTCCCTCTTCTTATGGGAAAGAGCTGATAGTAATTATCGCGCTCGTCCGGCAATGCCCGCGTGACAAGTCGTTTCACGTGTCGCGAATGCGCGACGAACGGCTACCGTGGGATGATACGATGTTTTCGAGTCTGTGGAATTTTTTTTTGCCATCGCTCGCGGTGGTCGAGTCGATCTTATGTATATTTTGTCTTTGGTAGGTCTGTTTTTGGTAGAGAGATGGTTCCTTTTGGATAAGCGTTTCTTAGACTTTTCTCGTTGGGTTCGAAAATTTGTAAACAACTAAGAGTAAAAACGTAGAGTAAATTAAAATTTTTAGTTATAATTTTTTACAAAAGTTGTTTAATTATGTAATATCTTTTGTCTTTAATAACACATAACGACTGTTTGTAGAACAGCAAGTTTGGGAAACGTTGTTTTAGATGTACATTGAAAACGTGACAAGTTCGATTATTTCGAATATTATTTAGTTACAGTCGATACACTATATCGTTTCGCTGTCACGATAATACAATTGCGAACAACGTTATAACGTTATAACGCTGTCTATCATGGAATAACGAACAGGAAGTTCCCAAATAGAATTAAGTAACGTACACCCTGTGTACGTAGCGGATTACGATCGCGTCCTCAGCGTCTGCGGTGGTTTGAAATTGAAGTTACGCAGACGAATATAAATTCGAATGGAAAGGAGCGCGGTTAAAAATTCTGGCCAGCGATTTAAAAAGTCTCGCGGAGTGACACCTCAGCCGTCTGAGTACCCAGGCGCGCCATTATGCCCGGGAAAATGAATAACGCCGACGAGAGTGTTCCAATTCTTTGGTACAGTCGCTGCAGTTCCCGCTTTCAGAAGCGGAACGGTGGTAGCCGTATATTGTAATCGGATGAGCCGCGTATTCGCGAATCTCGGCCAAGCACACATTTCACGCGCCAATACGGTCATCGAGTCCGCTTCGCTTTTGTGCTCGCGCGTCGAATTTCGAAAAATTCGAGCGAATTCGAACGAATTCGAACGGGGATCCGCGGTTTCCTCGCGAAACCGCGCCGCGCGTTCCAGATTTTCGAATTCTCACGCGAAACTGCCTCGCCCCGCGCTCGTAACGGTTCTGATGCATTTCCATGCTTTTGCAATCACCGCGCGAACCTTTAATTGGATTCCATCGTTTCGTTTTCTGAATGCACAAATTTTCCACTCTCGCGGAAGGAAGATTACGTGATAACAGTTTGATTAATTCATTTGTAGGCGAATATTGTGGGAATTTCCCTTTCACGATCACTGTACCTGTATATTTCATTTAACAACGCTTCTGGTGGTCAAATATTTCTTTAATAATCATCGTAGAAGAGAAACATTTAATGTTCGCAATTAAGCTGTCTAAGCTGATCACACGTATACGATCAGCTAGCGACTGATATTCTATGTTATCCTCTAAGTGAACGCGAAATTGTGCATGCGTATTACGTCGTATCTGTTCCATCAGAAATTGTAAAATGGCTGGTTTATTCGCGAGCCAGGAAATCGCGAATTGATATCCGCATTATCAATGAAACGAGCGGTAATCGAAGGAAACGAGTGGCCCGAGCGGAGAACGTAAGTCCCGCCGGATGGCTAAGACAACGGATTCCGCGCGGAGGAGGCCGCCCATTCCCTTTCCACGGTGGAAGCGAAAACACTTCCTCCTCGAGCACGCGAAAACGAGTCGCGGTAAGAGACAGCGAAGAAGTGAAACTCGATCCACGAGCCTAGGCAGCTCGTTTCTATCCGCTTCCTTTCCTTTCTACCGTGAGAGTGAACTTCCATTCCGTGACTCGCGCAACGGTACATTAGAATCGCGAGGCACCCTCCTTACCTCGCCCCATCGACCACGATATCGTTCACGACCAATCGTTCGATCGTCGATCCGTGTTCGCGCGCTTCGAATTGCGAGCAGTTTCGAATATCGTTGCTCGAAATGTTCGTTTAGAAGAACCGATTTCTTGGAGGCTTTTACAAATATTTTCAGCGTCTCGAACCATCATTTTGGAGCATCGCAAGTGTCCACTTTATTCTTTACTTTATGTGGTTTGCATTGATGGATAGTTTCCATTTTTATATTTCTTCTATATTTCGATTCTGATTTTTTCCAATAATTTTGAGGATAATAATAGTGTTCCTAACCTGTGTGGAGCTACGCCATTTTCAAAATACAAACAAGATTCATCTGTACCGATGTGTTGTCGTAGAAATTAATCGTTTCAAGGATAGATTTCAGAAGTGCGAGGGATTTGTTGACGATAAGAATTTTCATCTCGTTAATAAATAGGCTATCTATATACTTGTTTACCGCGATGTGGAGCTGAAGAATCATAGTTTACTTTACTCGTGTTATTCAAACAGATAAAATAGTTTTCCATTCCCACAGATAATTAATCGTAGTTAATTATGCCGCCAAGTACAGCGTGCACGTATGTATATGCAAGTAGGTGCCGTGTAAAGTCCACTAAGCCTTGTATAAGACGTCGAAGTCATCACCCAGTTTGTACAAACCTAACCTGCAGGTCAAACGCAATCTCGATTTAAATTCAAGCAAACTGGTTTCAAACAATGAACTTGAATCGCCGTTTGAAATTGTCTCGATCGAAACCTAACGTTAGAACGTGATAATTCAATTTCCTACTTATTTTCCTACCCAAAATCTCCACTTTAACTCAAAACTGACTGACATTTTGTCGAAATAAAACGATTTCTTATTACCTAAAGCGTGATAACACTACTTATCACTGCGACGAAAAAGGTCCCCATTCTGAAGCGATCCGAACGACAGTTAATTCCTCGATCAACAGGTTAACAAACTCGTTGCACTTTAAGATCATTAAAAACGACCATTGATAACAGTGTCCTAGTTCGAAGAAACGTAGCGCAGATCTCGAGTCTCCCGCTACCATCGAATCATTCCTCGACCTTAACCTTGAGAAAAACGTTCATCCGTTATCCCGAGATAACCACGTACGACTCGGACGTTGATTAAACGCGCGAGCACGATACATGTGGCTAGGAAGTTTCCTTAGACTCGCTAGACGGTGAAACAGGAAGAATACGAAGAAGAAGAAGAAGAAGAAGAAAGAAAGAAAGAAAGGCAAAGAAAGTAGGTTAACCGTGCATATCGTGTGTGCAACTTACATTTTTGGTTCGTCGATGATCGGCCATCAACGTGAGCGGCAGCTGTCAGCGTAATCCTCTCGATCCCCCGTCCTGTCCCCCCTCTGGCCGTGCGCGCGTTCCGGAAGAGGCGCGGGAGCCTGGACGACACCGGTGGCCGTGGTCACGCGGGGGCCGCCTTCAGCTGCTCCTACCCGTATCGCACCTGCGTGTCATTTCTCTCTCACCCGCGGACGGTCCGTCGCCGTCGAAGACCGGGTGCTGCCGCCGCTACCCGGTGGGAAAATCGTACCGCTAGATCACTTTCACTTATGCGCCGGGCCACGCGTTCTCCCTTCCGCGTGTCGCGAACCGCGCGCGATACTCTCTAGGCGAACAGAATCAGGAAGCGGCTCGGGAAGGACGACGCGAAGGAAAGGAGGACGAGAAAGGTGGTATCGTTGAACAGGGGGGAGCTAGCGAGCGAGCGAGCGAGCGAGCGAGCGAGCGAACGTCGGAAAGGATGGAACAACCGGTGATCGTGGGACGAGGAAGGGAGCTCTCAAGGAGAAGAAGAGAAGAGATGAGAAGAGAAGAGAGAAGAGAAGAGGAGGAAGAAGGGAAAAGTGAACGGTAGGAACGGAGAGGGGCGCGATCAGACGGGGAGAAAGAAAGAGAAAGAAGAGAGGAGCGGAAAAAAGGCGACGACGAAGTCGTGGCGGTGGAACGGTAGCAAATAGGAGAAGGGGTAAACGCGTGGAGTGCCGGGTGTATCGTCACAGTTTCACTTTTAAATTCCTCGAGGCGCTCGCCCGCTGCTGGCCGTTCTCCACTTGTGCTCCGCTCCGCGTCGCTGCGCGCCGACTAGGTCGCGTGCGTGTCGTGTACGAGGGTTACCGTTACCGTTAACGTGACGTAGACGGCCACCGGTAACGTCACAGAGACCCCTCTCTCCCTTTCCACGCAGGTGCTTGCTTTTCCTGCCCCGTCCGTTAGTCGGACGCTTCGCCTCGCGCTAACGAACCTCCGGATCGCCTCACGACTGACGTGGTGTACGTGTACATCCACCGTGTACCCTGGTCTGGGCCCTTGTCGCCACTCTCCGACACACAGCTGCAACGTTTGTTCTTCTCCCGTTGGCTTCCTCTCTGGCTAGCGTGTATTCGCAGCCAGGTTCTTCTAGGCGATGGAAATAATTCTGCGCTGCGAGTCGACGCTGGACATGGTTGGCTCTCTCTTCTCTTCTTATTAACTGGCTTCCAGCTGGTGTCGTTCAGACATGTTTTCGCGGGTCAGACGGGTCCGCGGTTGCATGCCGCTGGAACTGACACGAAGCCGCTCACGCGTTCCTGGCGCGCTTCCTACTTTTTTTTTCTCGCTCCCTCGATCCTTTCAATCGCCGTTTGTCAGTCCGGTTTGTGCACTGGCACGCGAACACACGACAGGATCACGTTCTCGAGTACCTTCCGGCGATGGTTCGCGGTCATCACAGTTCAACATGGAACAAGGAACGCAGCCGAGAGTGTTTTGATGCGCGTGAGCGCGCGCGCGGCCAGATTTCCCCGGTGGTTGCTCCCGGAAACCCGAGTCCGTTCGGGGCCCTGGAACTGCTGGGACCGCGGCACCGTTCTTCCTCGTTACATTCGCTACACGGAAGGAAAATGGCTCATGGCACGTGTCCCCTCGGGCTCGAGCCGGCGAAAGTGAACGCGAGCGTGAGCCTTTCGATTCCTTTACTCCGTACGCTCGTTTCTTATCTCTCTCGCCGCGAATTACGAATCTACTTTCTTTCGAATCGTTCTATTTTCTATTTTTTACTCTGATTCGAATGCAAAACACACACGAAGCAATCGTTTTTTCTTTCTTAATTGTCGTGAACAGTTTCGAAGCTAAAGTACGTTGCTTTATTCATTCGCTTTGGAATCATTCGGTAGTTCCTTCCATTTTAAAATTCTGATTCACGCGTGGCTCACGCTTGCTCGTCGTTCGCCGACACCGACCCGCCTCGAATCGAAGACGAGAGCTACCGCGATGTCGCGGCAACGTCACGCGACATCGAAAGAGCAAAGGGGGCACGCGAGATCTTCCCCAACCCGCGCAGAACCCCCTGGCGAGGATCGGTCGCGATCGATCGCTACGATCGTTCCAGCCAATTAGCTAAACGGATTTGTCGCGGCCGCGAATACTCGAGGATCCGTGCGCGCGTACGCGAGACCCGATCGTTCTAATTACTAGAACGATCTACTCGAGACTGATTAGAAGACCACTCTCCCGACGAGCTGTCGAAACCTTCTCGAGGATACGATGCCTCGATTTAATTGTATCTCGTGGGTGTTTCTTCGCAAAACGTCTCCAGAGGTTTCGTGAAACGTGAATTTTCCCTATCGCCAATTCTGCGCAGCGATATTACTTTCTGCGAGATTGTTCGCAGTTAGAATCTTGTCTTAATGACTCAACTCGAATTGCTATTGAAAATCTTTCTACGTAAATGTAGAAGTGGCGAATATTAAGTGGAAGATTATTGGAAAGACCGCTTTATCTAAGCTTCTTTTCCAAGAGTCGATGAGATTTTCTTCGAAATTTTCGCACAAGTGCTAAGCACGCTCTTCGATGAATTGCATATACGCGAACGTTTAGAGTTCGAGTTGATTTTCCTAGAGACAGAGTTCAGTGTTGAAAGAATTGGCGGATGACACTGGCTCTACTTTCTTCAGCGAAGTCGTCGAGCGTCAGGGAGCGTTGATTACGATGAAGTTCAACCGATAATTGACTCGTTATCGAGCACAGTCGGTCCAGACCGAGACCGGACCGCCAACCGTGCACGACAGCCTCGAATTATTGCATTCAATTCGGTTAATCGCTGTTAGGTGAGCGAGTTTAAACCCGATTTCAAAGGTCGAGCCATTGAGCCGGGCGTACAGGAAGTCTTTAAGAAACAATGTGCCAGGAGACGTTTCTCTTTTAAATAGAAACGAGAATTTATTTAAATCTACCGCGCTCAATAAAGATTAACGCAAAAAGAATTGTTTATATTTCTATCTCTAATTTCGCGTACATCTAAAAGTAATAAACTCATACTATCCTACTCGTGTATAAGCGATCGTTTTCAATAGTTCATTAATCGTAGGGAATATATAACGAATGAAAAGTAAAATTTACTATCGGCTTTTGTTTTTTTTTATCAAACTACTCGCACGAACGATTTGAACGTTCACGGGTGCAAAGCTCGAAACGTATGATCGAGCTAATCAACGAGATGTTGCACAGTTAAAATTCGCACGTTTGGAAATTCCATTAATTTAAAGCGTTCACGATGTCGCGTTTAACGCGATTACCGACCGATCGATCTAATCAGCGCATTACAAATCGTATGTTTCGCGCAGCAATATGGGAAGCATCAACGAGCAATATTCGGTTGGTCTCTGGCCAATGTTCGGACACGCTGATGGTAAAGTCTTGTTCAGACGTTCGTAAATTGAAAATTCCAGGAAGAAGGATTAATATTTGAAAGCTACGTATACGAAAAATCGAACATCTGCTACATCAATGAAAGAAACTCTGAATGTTGAAAGAGCAAAAAATTTCTATTAACGTACAATGTGATTCTTTCGAGATAGATCAACGTTCCCTTCTGCGAGTGATCAATTTCGTGAAATACTGCCCTCGGAAAAACTCTGCGCGCAATATAATCGAAACTGTCGAGAAATAGTTCAGCGAAGGTACTACCAAGATTCCAAGCAATCTCGCTGGAAATTATCGGTCGATTCGCAGCAGGTAAATATCCCAAAAAATAAGTAGAAAGTGGCGTAGATTTCGTTCGCGTCCAAGTATCGAGTATAGAAGAAACAATTCCTGTAACGATTTCGACAATATCCCAGCCGTTTTCCTTATAGGAATTCTACGAAACCGTGACTAATAAAACCGTCTACCAAAAAACAAGGAAACTATTTCTCCAATAATTTCCCAGAAATCTTCACTTATTCCCTCAACAATCGCCAATTCTTATTATCGAAAAGATTTTTAAAGAATTTTACGATAAACCAATGCAAATCGCTTCTTCGCTTACCAAGCTATCGTAACAACTCTATCGATACTGTCGTACCAATTCTAACCATAGAACTCCACTGTTAACTAACCTTATCTATAAGAATAATTATCGATCGAAATGAAAATTGGAAAGCGGGGAAATAGAAAATGCACGTGTAGCAAGGTCTAGCGGGTCGCGTGGCAAAACTGGGACCGGCGTGAAATCGAGGCGCACATTTCTCCGTGGAAGAGGATCATCGCGCATACCCGCGGCGGCGAGTTCGGTTTCCACACCGGGGGCAGACAGGCTGTCTCTATTTTCATTGACACGTTGTTACACCGGCACGAAAGCGGCCCGGAGTGTAACGCGGCGCGCGTTTTATTTATAACCGCGTCGGTCAGAAACGGACTGTGCGCGGCTCGTGACGCGCGTGCCGGATATTACGCACGCGTACTCGCGCGGCCTATCGCGTGCACACGCGGCACCGTCCGAAAAGGTGTTACGAAGGCGATCGTGGAGAACGATCGACGGAGGGACACGGAGAAGACGAGACGGCCAGGCGAGAAGGGGAGAGAAAAAGATCGTGCGATATCGTAACGATGAATCGTATTTCCATTCGAAACGGAACGGTCGCCTAGTCGTTCTGTTTTCCCCCTTTCGAACGGGAAGGGAATCGCTCGATACGACGAACGACCCGATGATGTTTCTTAAAATAACGAAACGCCGCGGTGTTATATTTAGATTTACTTCAGTGGCGCCGTTTCGAGGTTTTTCGAACTTTTCGAGAGATCGAGCCACGCGACGCGAACGCTGCGCGATCTTCCGCGCACCTGAAGGAAGCGATTCTGACACCTCGTTCGTCACAAATGAAACGTGAACACGTGTACAGGTTCGAAACGAACTTTTATTCTCGCTTCGTTCGAAAACGTCTCTCCTATTTCTCTTTTATACAACTGTAAACGTTCGGTTAGGTTAGGTTAGATTCACTTTCTATGGTCGAGGATTACCAGATCCTGTACAGTCGCGTATAGTATCGCAATATTCCGGGCTCGCGTGGCACAGTTGAACGTTAAATCAGTAAATTAAGCTGACGTTAACGCACACACAGTGGTCACCGAGGAAATCGTAAGGCGAGAGGTTAACCAGTTGGAGCTAGTCTCGCTGTCGAATTTATCTAGTCTATTTTCGAACATAGTTGCGCAGCGGAGGGTATATCTTTGGATAATTCGTGAGTTGTTTTCAAGATGCGAACTTCGCAAGACGTTTTCCTGCTTTTCTTATTTAAAACCGGGACCAGTGACGTAGCTACGTTCACGAGCGCCACTGTTACCGGTCCAGTCACCGGGAATTGATTTCGTACGTTGGTCCCAGTCGGTTTTATTGCCGCGCGCGTCCACTCTGTTCTCGAGAACGATCGCGCGGAGGAAGTTACGTCGTTGAAACAATTCGTGGAACGTTTTCAAGTTGCAATCTTCTGGATAAGAAACTTCCCCGATCCCCTTACTCGAAAAAGAGACCAATTTCGAGGGCCAGTGGCTCGGTCCAACTTGCAGGAGATGAAGATCTTTGCGCAGCCGGGAACAATTAGTCGAAACCGGGTCAGAACTAATTTAATCACCGCATTTATCTATTTTATTTGCCCGAATTATATCTCTAAACTAACCGCGAACCGTAACTCGAGTAACAAATTTCGTAACGAAACAAATCTCGAGCTTCTTTCGTAAAGTAGGTGACCAACGGTGGGGCAAACTTTTCCTACGAACTGGATGCCTCGCTTTAACCTCGAGGAAACGAGGATGTTTGCGAAGAAAGCGATGAATCCGAACCCACTCGGAGCGAAACTCAATTAATCGATTTATCTGTTCTTCAAGATGAAATCCTCGTGTAATTCGTGAACCGATCTCGACACGTGCCGACAAGCTTCTCTAAAAAAAGCGACCATGAAACGAAAACCACCTTATTTTTGTCTTCCCGGAGAAACAATAAATCACCGCTGAAGAATCGTAAGGAATCTCCAGTAAATTCACGGGAAACGAATCGACGAAAATTTGTTCGAACCAGTCTATTCGATCCGTGGCCAACGTCCGCACTTCACTTCTAACGAGACGTCATCCGGTACACTTTTAATTCGTCGCGATTCGACGCGAGACGAACGTCAGTCAATCTGGAACAACGAGAAGAGCCTTCGAGCAAAGGTGAAGCGAGTGTCTCGACGTAAAAGTTTTCGCGGTTTTCTCAGCAAGGAAGAAAGATCGCGCGAGGCGCACACGGACAGGCCTAGAAAACGGCGAGCGAAAGCGTTTCGTCCTCTCTCTCGGTCTGGCGGCTATCAATTCGAAGCGCGCGTGCACTCGTCCATCGCGACAGATCCTCTGAGCGTCGACGTCGGACGTCGACGGTCCTCCGTGAACCAGGAAGACGCGCCACACACGGTTCCGTTCCCTCTCTCTCTCTTTTCTTTCGTTTCGCTTTCGTTTCTATTTTTTTCTTTTTCGTTTACCCCTCTCATCCAGATCGGTCTCTCTCTTTCTCCCTTGACGCGTCGTGGCACCCTGAGACGCGGCGCCGTTTTCGGCAAGAGGAAACGGTGGCCGTTTGGTGCTCGAACGTAACCAACGTTGTTACGTGGTCGCGCGATGGCACAGTATTCTGGCTGGGTCAAGGCAACGTCCTGTCCGACCAACTGCTGGGTTAGTCACACAGGATAGGCGCGGGAGTCACTCCTCGGGGCTAAATATGGTGCTCCTTCCGGTATTCGACATTCAGGGCTGTCCGAGATACGTTCGGGTAATTGCTCCTCGGTTCATCGCGTCATTTCTATGCTTCGATAGAGAGCGGACTTACTATTTTAGTTGCGTTCTTTAGATTCGAATGAACACGACACTTTAGTTCGTTGTCGCACTGTTCCATACACACCAGCTGTCGAGCAATTTAATAAAAATGTATTATACACCGTGGGTTAAGAAAGTCGCGTATCGAATGTCAACCGCTTGGGACAAAACATCGAACGCCTCTCGGACCGCAAATTGTAGCGCGTTTAAGAATAAAATCGGAATCACTGTGCAATTATTCCCCTCCACTGTGTGTCGCGGCACGTAACAACGTTACCCCCGTTTCTGGACGAACAGTAAAAGTTGTCGTTTCGTGTGGATACTTAAATTTCGCGTAGAATCCAGGCGAGTCCCGCGTGAAGGAATGCCCGACGTGGACGACGACAGGTGAGATATCGTGGGCGGATGATCTTCCGGGACGAGCCGACGCAACTGGACCGAAAACGACGGGAGGAGATAAAAGCGAAAGACGCTGCGGGGTCGCGCGGCGGACGTAAAACCGCGGGTACTAGAAACGAGCGTGTGCACAGAGAAAGGAGAGAAAGAGAGAGCGGAACGAAGGTACACGCGGAGCGTGGATGAACACGTGTACCGGCTGGAATGAACGAGGGAAGAAATGAAGGGAGAGTGAGAGAGAGAGAGAGAGAGAGATCGACTTAGAAAGATGCTGATGAGAGAAGCGTGCGTTGTTGTGTTGCTGGTATGTGTGCGCAAGAAAGAAAGAGAGGGAGAGAGAGAGAGAGAGAGAATATGACGAGTAGAACGCGCGCGGTAGAACGAAAGAGAGAGTAACCGAGGGATGGTGAAACGCGAGGAATCCGCGAGAGAAACGATCGCGAGGAAACGCGCGTTTCGTCGACTGACCGTGGACTACGTCGCTCTGTGACACGGAGTCTAGGTGGCGCGTGATCGACGGACGCGATCGTTAACGAAAATCGAACGACGAACGGAACGAAACGTCGAGAACGGGAAAACGAGACGGAAAATTAGAAAAGAGGGGGGGGGGGGGTTTGAAGTAGAGAAACAACTAAAATGAAAGAAAATGACGTGAGAAGAAAGGCGAAGATCGGAACTGGAGAACACGTCGACGGACTCTGGTATCACGACGAACGTCATAAGTACGTATATACGCGTCTATTTATATGTAATGTGCGTGTATGCGTGTGTATGCATGATGAATATATCCGGGAGTCTCTCTCGCTCTCCGGCTGATCACGACGTGACAGATTTCTCTTCCTGTTCCTTTATCTTTCCTTTCGTTCGCCTATTCTCTACGTTTCTATCGACTCGGGACCCTCTCTACGCGTATGCGTGTCAATCTGTATAGATATATAGAGATCTAGGTATTCTCTCGTTTGTCCCCCGCTCTCCGTGTTTCCCCCTTTCCCGTTTACTGCGTATCGCCACAGGTGATTCACTCGGGGCTCCTCTCTACACTGTGTTCCTCTCCGGTCTTGGCCCTCCACCCGCGACTTCCGCGAGACCCGCAGACAGAGGAGAAGGCTAGCTACTCGAGATACGTGCGTTATTATCAAACCGGGCACAACGACGGGAAAAACAAAGCGAGCGGACGCGATTACAGGAGAGAACCGGGCACACAGCACCACTCGACGAACGTAGCAACACTCGCGGCTGTCAACAGAACTTCTGCGGTCACAACGAGTATCGCCGCCCCTGGCGGAGGTTCACCCCGTTTACGTATCGCACACGCGACGGCCCTCGCGAGGAGAGCCTCTCGTCACGTTACGCGGCCTCCCGTAACGACTTATCGCGGCCGGCGATCCAACAACGGAAAACGCGAACCGAAAACCGGCCCGTCGAAACAACAAACGGCGCACACTATTGTGGCCCGGTCGTCGCACTCGCGGCTGCTCTCTTCTTCCTCCTCCGCCGCCTACTCCTTCTATTCCTTTCCGTTCTTCTTCCTCCTTCTCCACCTTTTTCGCCACCACCACCACCACCACCACCACCACCACCACCGCCACCACCACCACCTCCTCCTCCTCCGCCTCCTCCGCCTCCCTCTCTCTCTCTGCTTTCTTCGTCTTCTTCTTCTTCTTCTTCTTCTTCTTCTTCCTCCTCCTCCTTCTCCTCCTTCTACTTCTTCTTCGACTGTTCTTCTTTCTACTCTTACTCTTCTTCTGTCTCTCGCGTGCTCTACCTCAGTATCGCGGGTAATCCTCGCCGGCTGTCACAGACTGAACGTCACGAGGCAATGTTCACGTGTCGCGAGAGACGCGACCGACCGACCACCGTTCGAATTCCGAGGGAAATACGCGCGGGTTCGATCGTATCACCGAATTACGATCGCGAGGAATTCTTTTTCCTCGAACTTTCGGTAACGAACGCACATGGAGGAGTAAAAGAAGGAACACGAGACACCGTCGCACAGTCACTGTCACACAGATACCAACGAGATGTATACGTGTATGCGTGTATACACTGTGAACCGTCCCCGTTCGTGGACACCACTCTAGCCGAGCACGTAGGAGGATGCAGAGAGAGACTCGGGTAGAAAGCGTTCGGCACGCTCGTCCGCGATAAGCCGACTCTCAACGCGTGCACGCGTGGAGCCTCGAAGCGCGACAGACGTCTCTCGCTCTCTCTCTCTTTCTCTCCTTCTCGCTCTCCTCCCTCGTGGAGAAGGGAACGGACGCGCGCGGTCAGAAAAGCCGGGGAAAAAGACACGCTGGGAGAGAGACAGCCGAAGGGAAAGAACGAGAAAGAGAGGAGAGTTTATACAGTGGCACTGACGGAGACGGAAGCAGGGACTCTGGCGGGCTAAAGAAAGAAAAACGATCGTAGAGAGAGAAAGAGGAAAAGAGAGAACGCGAGCGATAGAAAGAGAGCGGACGAGTAGCCTGCGAGGGGGACGAACGGTACGGCACTAACGAGGGAGAGAATTCTCCGTGAGGGATGCGAAACCGATCTCGGGTAAAACGCGCGCCGAAAACACGCGTGGCACACGACACACGCGAGAAGACGACCGCGGGTAAGCATGCGTTTGAACCGTGCGTGCGCGCTTTCTCTTTCTCTCTCTGTCCCTCCTCCTTTCTCTCTCTCTCTCTCTCTCTCTCTCTCTCTCTCTCTCTCTCTCTCTCTCTCTCTCTGCCGTTCACCCACTGGACGGCGGTGGTGCCCGGGGGTACCGTGTACACACGCGCGAAAGAAGAAAACAGGGTATAGGTTTTGTTCGAAACGTGTACGTAAGAGCGGAGCTTGAATCGTAACACGCGGAACACGCGCTGTCCGCGCAGCAGTCGGCGCGGTCTCTCGCTCGTAACGCAACGTCGTCGTCGTCGTCGTCGTCGCCGTCGCCGTCGTCGTCGCGAGGGGAACCGAACGCGCGCACTCTCTCTCTCTCTCTCTTCCTTTCTCTCTCTCTCCGTTTCTCGCGTTGCTTGCGCCCTGCCGGAATCGCGACGACGAACAGAGGCGAGAGAAGGTATATACGCACGGTGTAGAGACACCACGGAACGGAGCGGCAAGAGTGATCGAAAGAGAGAAGAAGAGGGACCACGCGGGACGAACAGAGACGGATACAACGAGAGGGAGAACGAGATAGCGTTGAGGAGCGAGCGAGCGGGACGACAGAGGTGTACGGGCCCTCGTGCTCTCTCTGTCGCGCGCGCACAGCACCACACGAGGTTACGAACAAACGCGGAACAGACGAGGAGAGGCCAGGGCAGCGCGCGCGAGCGACGTAGCTCTCTAGCAGCCGGCAGCCTGCCGCTCGGGTCAATGACCTCTCCCTGCCGTCGAAAGAGCTCTCCTCCGCCAGCGTTTACTCCCCACCCGGCGTTCTCCGCCCCACTCGCCTACCACCAACATCCCCACCACGTCGACAACTACCCCCGCCATCTCTGAAACCTTCCCCGCCGCTTACGGTCACCCCACCGTTCTCGATTCCCCTACGTTCCGCTCGTCACATCGACGCGAGGAACCGTCAGTCACGTAGAACCGTAACGACGTTTCGTCTAACGGCGCTTTCGCGCCGCGAGGGGGCGAGCTTCGAAGGGGTTGGAGGAGCGATCGCGAGGAGGAGAAACCTGCGTCGCGGTGGGGGTTCACCGCCTCGTTCCCCTCTCGCGATGAAATCAGGCTACGCGGGTGGGAGAGGACCAAGAGTGGGGCGATCAGGGGTAGATACTCCGTTACTCGCGTTGCTTTCTTTCCCCCGACTCACCGCCACTCATCGTCCACCGTCTCATTCTCGACGCCGTAGTCACCCCTTCTCTCCAATTCTCTCTCTCTCTCTCTCTCTCTTCTCACGTCACTCTGATCGAGGGTGGGGGACGCGCACCTCCACTGGCTGGCAACCACACACCGGGTTCACTGGTACAGTGTACCCTCTCGAGCGGTGCAACGCTCTCTCTTCCTGATTCCGCTTCTAACCCGAACTGCGGCTCTCCCTCTCCCCTGTCCGCGGCCCATCCCCCATCACCCTTCCCCTCGAACCGCTTCGAGGAGATCGACGCGTATTGCGGCCGACCTGCCTATCGGGCAGAGACGAAGATGGGGCGTGCAGGGATAAAAGCGCGCATGAGAGAGAGAGAGAAAGGACGAGTGTATGTCTGTGTGTAGGGTAGGAGACTGGCAGCAGGGTCGTGGAAGGTGGAGGGTCAGTGATGACCGATTCCGGCGGTAATGGGATACGATCCAGGGTCAGATTCGGTGTGCGTGGAAATGAGAGGGTGGGATCCTCGCACTTGTCTCCCTGGCGCTCGTGGAATGGGTGTCACGCTTGTCAATGCTTCGGCGGCTCGACTTGGAAAGCGTGCGCTCTCCTCGCGGACGTCGTTGATTCATCATCGCTTGGTCCGACCGTTTGAACCTCGACCGCTCTATTCGCGCGTACATCTTTGCTGGAAATTATATCGACGCCAGACGAACGATTCGCTGCTCGTAAATAACGCGATAATTGCAGTTTTCAGGTACAACGCTCGTTGAATGGTAACGAATTATCGAATTCGTTGGCTGGTGGAACAATCCTCGAACGCGTGTATCCGGAAACCGCAACGTTCGGGGTACTCTAGTTGTACAAAATCGCGGGGAATGCTGGTATTTAAATACCTTAACCCTTTCGCTGACGACAGGCCGTATGTGACCCACATGAGTATTCGAGCTATCGGTAACATACCTGGTCGCGTTTTTCGGAATCAATTCTACGCATATCTTCCATACCGGCGTTCGAATTGCACGCGACTCTCTGCCGTGCGCGATGACTCCATTTCACAAAACAGAACCGAACAGATTCCGTTGGCACGCGCGCGTTAACCGTCCCCGAATCCTACGCGCGGTACTGTTTTTGTTTCAGTGTCGATGAATTGGCAACTGATTTCCAACAATTTGTTCACTCCGTGTACTCGTTGAACACGACGCGAGAGCACAAATGTCAGACGTTGGAGTAGTTAGTGAATTGTGCCTCGCCGCTTCAAGGTCAGATTTTCACTGTCGAGGGTCCTTGATAGATTAGCCCGTCGTTAGTTGCCGTTATCGACGGCTGAAACACTCTCGATAGACCTTTAGCTCGTGACATTGCGCCCGTAAGTTTCCTACGTCGGCACGGTGGATCGTGCCGTTTCGATCGGAGATCGAAGATTAGATCCGCGGGAAGTACGATCAGCAACGAGTCAACGGCCCCGCCGTTTCTTCGATCGAACGAGATCTCGTCGACTCGCGAAGGAATTCTGCCATGAAACTGGGAATCGATACAAAAATCGGTTAAATCGTGATGATATCGTTCAAGTAACTTTCACGGTTAAAGCTTGTAAGGAAGAAGAGATGATAAGGTATTTATCTGAAGCAGTATATGTATGAGTAATAGTCGGACGAAATAGTAAGTAAGTTAAGTGTAATTCCAAGTATTTCAATTAAGAAAATTGTTTCGTTTTATCGTACGAATGTTTAAGTTCGAAACAGAGATAGAGACTGATGGATGAAAGATAGAGCTGCGTAGAAATTTGGCAAAACGTTCGGCGAACGTTTTGTATCTTCCGTGAGAATTGAATTTTTCATTTTATCATTTCCTTTTCCATCGTACGTAATAAAGAATGCGACCAATTATAATTGAATTTCGTTCAAACTCGTATTCGAAGTCGCGTTACTTTTTCTCTTCGGTTATCGTAACGCATCCGCTTCGTCCGCTCGAGTAGGGAAAAAAGATGGCGTTGCTTAATATGAGCGAAGACATATTTTTAGGTTAAAGACTTTAGTTTATCTCTGTAATAATACGTCTGATATTTCGCCCGGTTGTTTGCTCTGATGTGATGCGAATTACCGAGGACGTTGCCACCATAACTGATTGCGTAATTAGATCATTAAAATACTTACCCAACCGAAATCGTGTTTAGCAAAATCGTATTTAGCAGCGAAATATAATTTTAATTTTCATCCGCTAATGGTATAATTTTAATTAATATCATAATTATTGTAATTAGTTGAAAATTATAGTATAGTATATTATACATATATAGTGTAATTACATACATATTTAGTGTAAATAGTTGATACCTTTTATTGAATAAAACATATTATTCGTTCTTAACTAGTTTAATAAGATTAATCGTAGCAATTTATTAATTTTACGAAAGTGCGAAGTTAATCAAATTGAACGTAAAATGTATAGACCATGTTAAAAATAATAATAATTATTTTTATAATATATTTAAATGCTATACTCGTTTGTAATAACAAAAGAGTAGTAAATAATGTTTGGAACTTTTATTTCCAGCGATGTTCTACCATGCACATAAGTCTCCAAGTAGAATAAAACGAAATATCGGAGACTCACGTTGCGCCGCCAAAATATTTAAGCCTCGTACTTCAAATCGTGAGTGTCATTCTCATTTATATATATTTATATATCTTTACACTTAATGCCCATTCAACGGTGGCAAAAATAATGGATATATTATAGCTTAACTCTAAAGTGTTATTTTCTAGAGACGTGATAGATATCTTCAGACATCATTGATAAATATCAAACGTCTATATTTCGAAGCTTTATTCGTTAAAGAAATTGTGTACGACTCAAATGGAAAATAAGATTTTTTATATCATTTTCAATTGGGTAGATTAGAGAATAACTAATTATTTAATAGAATGATGCAAGTTTACGGATTTTCTTTACTGTATTCGACTATTTAAAATATTTAAATAGTAACGAACTAAAAATATCTGGAAATAATGCTAAATGATATAATTACATTTAATATTTTAAAATGGTAGAAAAAATAATAAGTGATATAATATCTTTCTTAAAAATTTTGAGATAGTTATTTTAAACAATTCACATTGTCTCATTAACTAGGAATAGAATACTTTCCAGTGGCTAATTATTCCACACAAGAAGCTTCCACGTGAGCATACGTGCGAGAAATATAATTAAATTGCGTGTAACATCTCGCGAACAACGTCGAGACTGACCACGAAGAGACAGACTGCATAATTTTGTGAAAATTTAAACAAGAGAAAGGCAGTTACGCGAATTTTCCAACGAGCCAACGAACGACCGTGACGGCCATCTTTTCAAGATCCATGCGCCGTCTGAAGTTTAAGGTCAGAGTCAGATTTCGTTGTTCTTATCGTGTTTCCGGATAGGGAGCTTTTTATCGTGGCCCCCAGAGTTTCGTGTTAATGTAAGCACGTTGTAGATTCTGACGAAACTATGTTTGCGTATGGAAAATATTCTTACGACGCCAGCTGTTAGACGAACCGTTTGAACGAGTCGGTGTACGCAGATATTAATTTCGATATTACAATTTGAATAAAAAACAATTTGAATGACACGATGGCTTGAGAAATCGAAGAGAGAAATTGTACGCGATTTCAATTTTATTATATATATTTATATATAAAAAAATGATCGCGAACAGTGCAGAACTTGTCGCGGCTCTAGCCTGATTAAATACAAGACGAATTAATCGCGTTACAAAGCAAACTATTACAATACCTCGTATCAGCCGTTACAACATAAAACAAACGATCAAACGGAGCGCCGTAAATCAATCGTTATTAACGGGTCAAGATAATTAACGAGCGCATTCCATCGGCCTAAAAACAATCCAAGACCCGAGAGCTTCCTCAGGCTTCCATAAAAATAGAATATCCGAAAAGAGATCCCAGTTGCTCGAGGGTACATTACGAGTGGCCCCCTCCAGGCTGGCTCATGCTCCTTTTTCTAACGCAAGATGCAACTTTCCTACGCTCTTGGTGTATGCAGCGCATACATAAAATATGAGATTGTATCACGTATCTTTTGGTCTTTAAACAGTTTTGATAGCGGGAAAAATTCGATTCTTTTTACATTTTCAATATTAAACATTTCTAAAATTATTACTTGCACAACCTGTTCGCGTTATCGACTATAACTCTTCGCAATCTTTTTTCACAATTTGCTGTATGTATAGACTTTTATTAAGTTAGAATTTATCAAATCTGCAAGTCAACATTTACAACTTCAATATCAAGAGAAAGCATTTGGATTTCTGCTTCGAGTTAGATTAGACTTGACATTTATTAAAGGACATGCAAGGAATCGCAAAAATGATTGCAGTAGAATCGATGGCTAAGCAAGACGTAGACTCAAGAATACGTTATTCGACTAGTTCTAAATCCAAGAGTTGGTACGATAATGCTTTCTTAAGCCGTTCGTGTCAATCTCGAGGACACCCCTCGCGCTACGGCTCATCCGAATGTTTGAAATGCACGTGGCCCTCTGCGTCCGGCCATGCATCCTGCCACACGACATTTCTTACGTAGAATAGAAAGTAAAGTAGAGAAGCAGCGCGGGAGCGTAAAAAGAGCGTCGCCTTTTTGGGCATCGATGTCTCCTCGAGGCGGAGCCGCAGCGCGCCACGTGTCGAACCGCGAGAAACGAGGAAAACGGGAATGCAACGACGTGCCCGCGATCGGAGGAGCCGTGCGGGCGCTCGTCAGAGCGTTAGCAGTCCTTCATAGGACATTGACTTTGAGATATCGTCGACGGCTGGCTGCGACGACGCTATCTCGTGTTCCGCTTATCGCACTTGTTTCGCTCTACCTTATCTATACGCCGCCTCCTTAAGCCACTTTCTCGCGGTCTGCGCCTCGTGAAATCATCGTCGCGGTAAAAACTCGCGGGACTCGTTCACCAACGATTCGTACGATCGATCTTCGATTGTCCACGGCAGCTCTGTCGATGATTACTTTCATAAATCGTTGACGGTATTCTCGACTATGTACAATTTCGATGTTAAACGACATTTTGCTTTAATATATGTTGTAGATGCGCGCTACGGAAAGTACTTACATCTTTCTCAAATATTTTAGTAGAAATAATTTTTTCACAGTCGCGTAGTTCTTGATATATATTACTTGTTCTATGCGTAACAGTACGTGTTCGCTCATTCTTGTTCTTTATTTAGCTAAACACGCATACCTGCTCTCCTAGGAATCTCGAAAATACTTGCAGCAAAAAGTATTCCATTGCATAAAAACAACTCCATTAATACGTCATTAAAACATACTTTACCACACCGAGTCAGATAACACCAAGTCCACCCAGCAATCCATAGAACCCGTCAAACGAACACGGCTCGAAACAAATATTCTCTACGAGCAGGAAATTCGAACATTTATCATCGACGAACGATCGTGATCGATTCGAAACTATTTCCATAGCCGCGTGCGTTATTGGTGGCCGCGGAGTGAGAGCGAGAGGTGGGCGATGGTCTGTAATTGCGACGGTCGATTTGATCGATTAGGCCCGCGGTCGTAAAATTATCACCAGCCGTAATAATCTACAGGCATCTGGTACGATCGACACGGTGCGCCGCGGTGACAACGTTCCTATTTATAAACGGCACTCCGAATAGGCTTATCGGGTTTAATAGGCGAGAGACAGGTGGCCATTGCCAGGAGTGTTATTATTAATGAACACGCGTGGAACGTTCGACGATCGGTGAACCGCGGAGCCTGTGCAAGATCGAGCGAGAACCTTGACACCGTTGACTCCGATTGGCACCAACGCTCGGGTATACCGTGGACAGCGTTCCTTCGGAGTATCCGGAACGAAAGGGCGCGATAGTTTCGCTCGGATCGGAAACGCGTTCAGCAATCGAGAGTGTTATTCGTTTCGTTAGTAATGTCGTTGCGAAGTATAATCGCTGGTTTCTTTTTTATTATTTTCAATCTTCGAAGCTCGACATACTTTGAAAATCTAAAATAATAAAAAAGAAATCTATATTATATTAGTATGTAGAGTATGGGGCTAAAAATTGCAGTAGTCCTCCACTTTTATGTATGCACTAAACTACACTTTGCCTTTTGTATTTAGAAAATTTTATTTCGCAACTGCGCGCGTCATAACTCGGTGCTCTGAGGATGCAATCTTCATATAACGCAGAACGAATCGAACTGATTTATAGATTACTTACTTCTGAGTTTCTTATATCAAAATTGTCATTCACGATATATCTCGTACTTTGCCACGGAATAAGTATAAATTTCAAATGAATTCGTCCAGGGCGAAACGCTTTAAATTTCCACGGCGGTGATTGGCTTGAACCGTACGAAATCGGTGAATTTTCCGTATTGAAATTAACCTACCGCAAAATACTTCATTTCCTAAAATGGCAATAAAAGGAAAGGTAAAATAAAATTTCAGTTGGCAATTAAAAATTGTACGCTAATCATTCGGTCATTTAATAACCCTGTTTTTACGCGAGGCCGCAAACAAAGGAGCCTCGTCGATACGTTTCCCTTGTTAATCTCGTTCTCCTCGGCTTACCGCTTCGCTGAAGAAACGGATCCAGCGAAGATACTCCGTTATCAAGGCTACGGTGTCATTATCACGGCGCGCACTGCCGCCGCGGTTGATTAATCGCGAAACAAGGCCACACGACCATCCTCCATCCTCCATTTCCCAACTACGTCGGAAAATTTTCTCACGTTATCGAGTCGACGCGCTCGTCCCATCGTCAAACCTTTACCACCCCTCTATTTTGATCTCGACGCCATTTTCCAGCCTTACAGTCGTTTCTAAATAGAATTTTCGATCTACCAAGTACTCGCAACTTGGCGATATTTCATCGTAATTTGTAATTAGAAAGTCGAGTATGTGATCGAGATCATTTCCTCGTTGGCTGACGACATGAAAACGACGATGAACCTCGTCAGCCAAAGGGACCAGCAGGATTTTAATTCAATTTGCGAGCGATGCAGCTCGCGAACATGGTATCCATGGTTGAATGGACGCGTATATAGTTCGTGCTCGTCAATCTGTTGGTGTTCTTTGATCGTTTATGATAGCCATCGCGAGAATACTCTCGTTTCTCATTTTTCCCATTTCACCCTTTCTCTTTCTTTTGCTTCTTAGATTTCCATCTGCGCGATTTTCTCTCGCTCCTTCTACTTTTCTTTTCATCTGATTCTCCATACGTTCCTCTTATTCGCGCGAGGGCAACCCCTTTTCTTTTCCTTTCCGTTCGCGATCGCGCATTCTCCTCGACCGTTTGAACCTCGGCGACCCTCGCTCGATGAGGATATTATCGACACCGCCAAGTTCACTTCTGTTTACGTTCGACACGCTCGAGGAACCCGGCCACGGAGAAACCAGCCGTTTTCTCACGAGTTCGAAGCGGCACTGCTCGACGCGAGTGTGCACCTACGTGCACTAATACGCGCTGCGAAACGTACTCGCGCGTTCCGTGTTCAAAGGAACGAAATTGAGGAGGACGTGGAGTGTTTAGCGCTGCATTAGCTCTTGGGGTAGTTCGTGGTAAAGAATTTATGAGAAATAGCGAGACCAGTGTTGTACGATGGATTTGTGCGGCAATTATAATTATTTCTGTAATTGGTAAGATGTATCGTTGGATGTGGATCGAGAGAATGATAAGAATGAATACTTTGGGTTGGAAATTTCTTGAGGATGCTTTAAATTGGTGATCGAGGGTTGTTTCTCGAGTGTGAGAGCGGTTGAAGATGTAGAAGGCATTTCGTATTGCTTTCTTTAAACATTTCTGAAGATAAAAACAACTTTCATTAATAGTTATGATGCGTAAAAATAGAGGAACGAGAGTAGTTATCAGCGAGCGCTGAAAGTTGAATGACATTCTGAAGAATAATGTTCGCGAAAAAAAGCGTTATCTCGTCTAAAACCACGATTCTAATAATATTATTTCCTAATAAGGAAATTAGAAGAAGGTTTTGGTTGACTTGCGAAAAACGTACGATGGCACACGATAGCGTAGAACCACCTTTATTTACGTAATTAAATATTTTAATGTCGCATTTCGACAGTAGAGCTGTCAGTAAGTACGTGTTAGTGATTACAAAATTTTTACGTCATTTTATTTATTTCATATATATATAAATTTTAATAATGTGTCCAGATTTTATTCCCAGTTGATCGCAGAGAACAGTCCTGAAAATAAAAAAATAGTGAAAATATCCTAGAATGTAAACAAATATTTCAATAAATGCTCGTTTTCCTTGTCGAAGCAAACACGTATGTTTCTTTCGAGTGTGAAACAATATTGCATTCGCGCGTCATCACGCGAGCGATCAATAATTGAAATTCAGAAAAATGTCGATAATTTGTACGTGGCTTTGAGAAAATGCAAAACACGTAAATCTAAATGAACGCTCTTGCTCGCAAGGGTTCTTAATAGGCATGTTTTACGCCTGATAATCTACAAATTAATATTCCGCCTGCATTTATAACGATACGCTTACGCAACCTGTACACGGTGATTGATATGTAACGACGCCTTGCAACAGATCCTTGATGATGAATACCGATACATAAAGGTCGCATCTACTTGTTTGCCAGCGATTGTTACAACGTCGAATGAATGAAAATCGTGCCGCGAACCATCAGGATCTTATTACGAATTCATTCGTCTATCGCAAATATGACGATGTTGCATCGCGTTGGGCGTTATCCCGTTTATTCATTCATTATTGTAATAATGAATTGAGTATTAGCATATTGTACATCGTAGTTACTGTTGTCGCAATGCCGTGCTGCGTTCGTTCTGTTTTCCGATCGAACGGAATTTGTAAATAATAAATAATATTTTCTATATCTGCTTCTCGACAAAACAGTATTGTGATTCTACCGCTACCTTACGCCATTATTCATACGTTAATTGAAACCTTCTAATTTCTTTATCAGTCGAAGAAACTACTTTTACGATATTGTTAACAAAAGATCGCTTTATCTTGATAAATGTTTAATGTCTTCAAAATTTGCTTTACTCGCAAAGATAATCATAGTTATGTCGATATAATCTAGAAATATGTACCGCTCTCCGTATATTATATCTAATCTGCACTGTACTTTGTACATTTTACCATATTCCGTGCATCGTGTACTTTTTTGCATATCCTCTAAGCGCATGAATATCCCCAGTTTAATTATGGCTTATTAAGGATAAGAAGATTAATGCGTACATATGAAAACATAATTTCTCGTTCTCTGTTATTAAATATTTATAGATAATTTCATGCAAAATGATACACGTTATGCACATAAATTCTTTCGATACTTATTATTAAAGGATTTCATCACTGAAAAACTTCCACGAAAAACCATATACGCACAGCAAATGTAAGTTCATCATGTATATATATGTGTAAATTGATTTGAAAAGCGCGCGTTGCGGGTAATTCAAATACGTGCGCCACGCGTTCGCGTGGACGCGCAGCGATTTGAAGTTACCTAGAATGTGTCAACACGCGTTATTGATTTTTTCAATCATTTCTGTAATCGAGACACATCTCGATTAAATTGATTACCCAGCGACGATCGTGCTTAAACTGTTGTTTACACGACGATATCCAAGCACATAGCTGGAGATAAACGGTACGGAATTAAGGTTAATACGATTAGCTCGTTCGTGATTCGCGCAATTTCCCTGTCGGCTGAGATCGCTGCGCGCGCCCCCTCTCACGAAGACCGTCATTTCCTATGTGTAACCGGAAAAGTTCGATGCAGCCGCACACCTCGCGTTAATTTCCTCACTCGAAACTTTCTTATCGCGAGCTCATTGATTAAATTTGACCATTTCGTTGCTCTGTCTCATCTCTTTGGTCCGCAGCGTACAATTTTCTGTGCCCTCTGCTTGCGTGAGTATATTACCGACTATGATTTCTACATTATCGAACAGAAACCACTGTGCGTTCTGTCGAAATCGATAAGAGTTTAAACTGTTGCGAAAGTTTTCAATTTAAACAGTTATCAAGATGAAAGAAGGTATCGTTGGTACCTTCAAACATTTACTTCGAACCGATAAGAAGATTAGAGGAGATTTGTCGGAGGTAAGGTATGAGATATTACCAGAATCATCTGGTCATTTTTGTGCCAGTCGATTCAGAGACTCAACGAGTCCTATCGCTTCTTTGGTGCCACTATCTATTTTACCGATTCAGCACGGAATAGTTCGACTTAAAAGTGTACGTAATAGTAATGATAGAACAGTATTAATTTAACTATAAATTTGCATAAGTAGCATTACTGTATATCATTCTGAAACGAATTGTTATATCTTTCAATGCGATACATCTTAGAGTTGTAATAATAACATTAAAATGCTTAGCTAAACGATAGACGAGTAGTATCAGTCTTAAAACGAAGGAACCGTGTCAGGGATTGATAGACGATTTACTTGACAGCCGTAATAATGTCTAATCATATTTATTTGCTCATGTACTGTTTACTAATATAGACGCTATACGCTTAAATACAGATTGATGTATTGCAGAAACGAATATACCAAAAAACTTAGCAATGTACACGCTATTCAAAGTCACTTTTAAATAGATTACTTTATATCGATTACATCGTCCAACAAGGGGGAGAGTGTACCGTTAAATATATTAATTTTATGGTGTCAACACTCGACGAATCGAAAACAGTTTCAACGGAGCGATTTCTCCGCGGAGAAGGATGCGCGTTAAAGAAAGTATAAAAAAAAACAGTGGGATCGGGTGTGAAGAGAGCTGACGGGGTACCAAAAGTGGGTTGGGATGATGAGACGAAAAGAAACAGAGAGGGGAAGATAGATACTCTCTATACAAAATTAATCGGCGAAAGGCGAGAGAATAAAACGTTCCTGCGAACGTCGGATAATGATCTATGATACAAGTCGACGAGATAATACTTTTTTTCTTCTTGCAGTGAGATTAGACTGAATCGTGATCTTTTCCTCGCATACGTCGCGCACTCGCACACGGATTCATTCTCTTTCACGCCGTTCATTCTCTTCCGCTCGTTCGCACGCGAACTCTCTTTCGACCTGGCACGCGTGCATCTCGCTACGCAATGGCTACGATGATAATATAATTGTTTTTTTTCTGCGTGTGTGTGTGTGTATGTGATGTAGAACGTAGTGCGTGCTAACGCTCGCGAACAAACGGAACCGTCGTCGAGCGTGTGTGTGTGAGTGTGCTTGTCCAATTGTAGTGTACGGGGCGCGAGTCGGTGAGCGCAGAACTAATTTTTAAAAGAGAAACGCAGACGGAAAAGGAAACGCGACGGGGTACAATTAGAGGACAGAATCAGAAGTTCTCGCGGCTAAGAAATCTCGATACGCGATCTCTTTCTTTTCTCGAATAATAAGACTCTGCATCTGTTTTCTTTTTTTTGTTCTTTTCTTCCTTTGTATACCACTTAACTGCTCTGGCAGAGTTCCGGAGTATTTGTTCCTAAAATTACTAAATTTCGCAATTCGAGTATCGCAAGAACTCCTCCGCGCTGAGAAGATTTCGATGCAGTCCAGCAAGCAAACTTCTCGCAGAAATACACACAGACTGGATTTGCTAGATGAGAACGGATCGTGAGATTTAAGGGAGGCTGGGATCCTTCTAAATTTTAACGATGGCATATATTGATGACAATGACTAATACGTATAAAGCTAATTATATGTTCTATATATATATATATATATATATATCTATATATTTTATATAATTAAAAATGAAAAAGATTCTCTTTTTAAGAGCAGTTAAGGGTTACAATCGCGCGGTTGGCCCTTTAATCGCTCCTGGTCGTCGATCGATCGATTCTCGCGCGTATTGGATCGACACGAGCGGCGCTTAACAATGCGGAAACGGAAAATATCTTACACGTAAATCTCGATGCTCTCTCTCTCTCTCTTTTTACAATGAAATCCTCTTCATCTTTGGTAGAAACTACTAAATAAATTATATTGTCGCTTACAGTAAGAATCGGTGCTCGGATCGAACGCGCAAGAAGCTTCCACGGGACGCGTCAACGAATAACACGCCTCCCCAACCGAATAATTTCAGCCTCCCATCCCGTTCTCTCCTATTCCACGCTCGTCGTCGCGTTTCTCGCGCGACGAATCGCGAACAGACTCGCGTTGACCGCGCGAGGACGCGTCCACCGTTGGAAGCCTTCGACGATAAAAGCGCGGCGAGGTCCTCTCGCGTGAAACGGGACGAAGGACACGTCCGTGTCCGTTTTTCGCTGCCCGAACGCAGCGCGCGCGGGGAGGTAAACTAGAAAAATATACATGCATATACAACGTCCTGAAGTACGACTCGGATGTGCTTGAGGATGTTACACGTCGGTGCGTGAACGAAACGCCAGTTTCAAATAACGATTTACGTGCGATGTACGAAAAAACACACTGTCGTCGTTCAATTTGCAAGTGTATTCTGTACTAAAATGTTAATTGACGAGTTCCAACGAGCATGGATCCACTGAGGTCGTTTAATATTTAAACGAGACTCCTACGTGTAGATTAAGAGTTGCACGATGTGTAAAAAAAAGGGTACATTAGAAAAATTGCAAGTAATTCGGTTAGAGATGTTTTTTTTTACAATCGACCCACTAAATGCATTGTACAAAAGTATTAGAAATATCGCAAATATGATCTTCGATCATCTTTCTCAACAAAACTCTTTGCATCTTTCAAGTTTATAGGAATCATCGATTCAATTTGAATTCAATTTAAGAGTATTATTACCGATGAATCTCTGGATAGTTGGCAATTCTGACCTTCCTCCAGCATTCCCAATGCAAACGAAACGCGTCGAACCTTTAAAAAAACCGAGCGTCCCTGGAGACCGAACCGCATCCACAAAATATTGATCCGGCGATCTTAAGGCACAGAATACATTCGCAAACTTCGCAACAGATCCTCGACACTTGCTTCTCCGCGGCGTAACTTTCCCTACCTCATACTTATCATTTACGGTGCATGCGGCTGTGCGTCAAGGTACGTATACACGATGCTGAACAACAGAAAACAGAACAAAAAAAAAAGGAAAAAAAAACACAGGAGGTGGAGCAAAACCACGAAACAAACATCGTTCACCGTCTGGCGGAGGTGTCGTTCCCTCGCTTTTGCCCACCGCCAAACCAGTCGATCGACCATCGCGTTTCGCCGATCGAGCTCTCCGAATGACGCGATCCTCGCGATCCGTCCTGAGGACCCGGTGTCCCATCAACGGGTCGACCACTTTCCGGCTCGTTCGCGGCGAACGAAGAAAAGTGACGCGGGACGAATCCACGGCCGGATCGTACGTCGAGGATCGGCGGTTCCCGTTTTCTTTCTTCGATCTCGACTCGAACGACAGCCCTTCGAGGCGCATGGATCGTGAACGACGCGAGGCCTCGCTCGAGGCTCGCTGCTGAACATGTACAAATAATCCTACACGCTACGTGTCACATCGAACTCGACGTAAATTATCTACTTAAACCGTTTTGCCTATTTACTAGGTAGCCTCTATTTTCGCACGACTTTCGTTACCCCTTTTCCTTCCTCCATTTTATCCTCGACGCTCGCGCGTACTACCGTTTCCCTAGATTCGTGAAACCTAGTTAAAGTGGGATTACGCCATCTCGTTTAAACGCGCGCCATTTTACCGACAAGCCACGCGGAACCCAAACCGATCTATTCATCCCATTCAAGCTGATTAACGATGTTCATATCCGTAGAGCTGGTACTTGAACTTGGTAATTGCGCAAGAGTTAGTTGCTCGAGTGATAATCACTTTTCGCGAGACGATTTTACATTATCCAAGCCCGACGATAGCCACTTGGTTAGCTTAGGTTAAGTTAATGTTACGTTAAGGTCAACTATTCTATGATTTCTTTGCTCTGACGAATTTTCGACTTTTTCAACGGTGTCGAACGGACTTCGCACGTTTCGATGCTAAACATGCAAGATCAGTCTGAATTCCGTGCGGCTCAGCCGGCTGAACAACGATAGAACGAACTCGTGATATCGTAGGATCGATATCCTGAGATGTGAAGAGTCGCTCTCGTTCTCCGTTCGGGCGCGTCCCGAAGCGTGTTCGAGACGCGAGCAATCGTGTCGATCGAGTCATCCCCGAGGCTTAGATCGGGTTCGTCTGGTGCGAGAGAGCACGTCATTCCGCGAACGCTCTCTTTTCAATGTTCGACGTTGGTTCACCGGGCGTCCGTGGCTGGTCCTCGAGCGGGGATCCGGGCTGGTTAACAGGACGAGCTCTTCAGCTCGCCGATGTCAGCGATGTTCTGGAGCAACGCGGCCGCCTCGCTGTTCTGGCTCGACTTCGCGTTGTATCGTTGCTTCAGGGTGCTCAATGCGGACAACAGTCTTGTGTTTGACGTCATTAGACGGGAATTCGCGGCGTCCAGGGCGGCTATTTGCTGCTCCTGCGCGTCGATCACGCGCTGCTTGTACGACAACGCAGCCGACATCTTCTGTTGCTCGCGCCGTAGCTCCTCCTCCACGGAGATTAACCTAGAATTATTAAACGGGACACGTTTTAGCGCACTCCGGACACGTTTGGCTGTTTCGTGGATATTCGAACCGTCTGCGAGCCAATCGGTTCGCGAGTTTCAACCATCGAGCAGCCTCTCTTTCTTTACTTTCAATCGAAGCTCCTCCGTTTGATTTGGAGAAGCTTTTAAGAATTCGTTCATTCATTTTTACTTCGATTGTTTTTCTTTTTTTTTTTTTACTAGAAATAGAAGATACTTTGATGGTTCTTAGCACACATGGAATCGAGCCTCACCTGTTGATTCTCTCTGTCGTTGAATTATACTTTAGATTTCTCAGGTTTCTCCTTCTTTTGTCTTTGTACTCGAGGAGTTATTTCGAAGAGAGAGACACTACAGAGAGGCTCGAGAGGATCCAAGCACACCACGATGCATATATCGACGAAAAGAACAGCAACTCGATATACGATTCGGAAACGAAAGTCAAAGGAAGCAGCAGTGTCTTGTGCAAAATATCATTACACTCGGAGAACCAAAAAAAAAAAAGAGAACGATCAAGAATGCAAATAGGGTTACAGGGGCAGTTTCTCATCGTGTCGAAGAAGCGAGGCGTCTGCTTCACCACTGTCTGCCATAGTCGCGTTGCGATCAACGTTCAGGATAACGCTACGATCGAGTAGAACAATCTCTATCGAACGCAAAAAGAGCAAGGCGTTATTGAAAGTGAATTATCGGCGATTAGTGTACTCTCTGTCAGCTTGCAGCATTTATTTGTATCGTCGCGATGTTTAGTTAGCAATGTTTAGTTAATAATTTATCCTCCGTGTGATCGATAGACTTTTTTCTTGTCTTTGAAAATGTTTGAGCGATTTTTAGGAAGATCGCGGTGAGAATAAGGATGTAACGGGATTAGAAATAAGTGTTTTGTTGTACGTTAAAAATGTTTAGTCGTATTTTATTCTTTGCGCACTGCGTTCTGATCGGCTCGATATTAATCCCAAATTGAGTACAATTTTGATCGTGCGCGATTCGAAAAGTGTAGCCTCACCTCTGAAAATTCACGCATCGTCGAGCAAACTAAGAGTTACACACAGCACGTAAAAAAAGAAAGAGTCACTCGTACGTTATACTGTCTATTCTCGAACAGAACTTATGCAGAATCTCGAACGCTTGCTGAAATAATTCAAGCCAATCAAGTCAATCATACCTATATAACATTACAACGATAATTCGCATTCACGATTTACCAATCATTTCTACGCTCTATTCCTAGAAAAAAAAATATATATATATATATATGTACAATGTGCTCCAGAAATAAAGAAATAAGAAAACACACAGCATGTGAACGAATTTTACAAATTGTAACCAATCGATCTCGCAACTGGACACGGAATAATTTGCAGTAATAATTAATAATTTATCCTGAACATTTCCCGCGAGTATCGACAACGCGGCACGCAGACCTGAGACGCAGAAAAAACAATGGCTGCGAAGAGTGAACCGTGCGCAGGTGAACAGAACGAACGTGTGAGACTTATCGAGTGTCGGATTTTAAAGACAGTGTGTGAAGTACGGCTGACCGAGAGAATGTTTTATTGGACGGTGATGTAAGTATAAAACACACGGGGTGAGAATGTTGGTTCGTACCGAACTGGTGATTCAGAGTATATAGCTCGACAATAGGGTACGTCTCGAATCAGGCGAATAAACTTCGACCCTTCCTTATGCATATTTTTTTTATTTTTTTTTCAGAACGCGTGTATATATGTATAGATATAAAGAGTTGAACTGTTGGCGCGTGTTTGATTTTTTTCGAACAAAACTAAGAATTATATATACGAGTTTATATATATATATAAGATTGAAAAAAGGCTAAAACATGTGATGTAAAAATGTAAGAAGCTTAGAAATATAATTGACTCTTACACCAAGGTCCAGATCAAGCCAGAGTATACCAAATGCAGCGGATAGAATGCACAGGAACACACAATCAATTAAACATACATTATTTCGAGAAACATTAACCGTGTTCGAATTACGCGGCTCAGTAGCTCTATTTTTTCTTTTTTTTTTTTTTATTCTGTTTATTCGGTATTACTTGTACAATAGAGACACAGGATTTAGCTTTGAGTTCATACTTTTCGTATGGCTCGATTTTTTTTTTCTTTTTTTTTTATATATATTTACATATTTTATTCAACAGTAAGTATCAACGTTCAGAGAAATTTGAAACGATCGCAGAGAGAGTCACGTATCTCCTACGAATTTATATTAGAAATGTTTCTACGAAGATTAAAAAAAAAAGTATTAAACGCGTCGAATTCTTCGATAAAGAACGATTTTTAGTCGATTGGCGTCGTCCATTGGAATTATAAAGCGAAATTAATTAAACAGCGATCGCAATGTTGCAGAGTTTTAAAATTAAAGTCGCGTTACTTCTTCGAATGACAACTCCGTCTGCGATTTCAAATGATCTCCCTTCACAATCCCGCGTCAACCACAAACGCAAAGAGTCGCGTCGCTAAAAGAAAGAGGGGTCGTCGCGCGGAGGAAGCATCGAAACGGAACTGATGGTTCCTCCGCAGACCTCTGGTCTTGTCGCGGAAGAACGAAAGAGTCGCGATGAAGTAAGAAAGTTGAGGACGAGGGATGGAACACAAGAAAATAGTCAACGTGACTGATCAATGATATACGGAAGGGTTCCAATGAAACGCAAGAGAGAAAGAGAGAAGAACAGAGACAAAGAGAGAGAAAGAGAGGGTTGTGGATGGGTGATATCACACTCAGGCAAAAAAAAAAAAGAAAAAAAAAGTAAAGAAAGAAAACAAGAGAATAAATTCGTTGGGTTAGTTGGCCGCGTTAATGAGGGATTAAGTACCTGGAAATGATGCTCTTCATCTTGGTATCCGGTGCAATGCCGTCTATATCGGTATCCTCGGTTGCGCCTAACCGGGCCCTCAGTCGATCTACGCTACTCTGCAGCCTCTCGATTTCCACTTCGTACTGGAAACGAAGAGACGTGGCGTTGTTAGTTACAAGACACATACAGCGCGGGCGAGGCGTTCCGTTAGGCGGCAGGTCAGAGAAACAGGCACAGAGAGACGGTAAAGCGAGAGAAAAATAATAGAAGAAGGACTCGATGTCGCGCGTTACACGAGAGAAATAAAAAAAAAATTTAAATAAATAAATAAGATCGGAAGAGAAACTTGTTATTCACAACGGTCACGTTATCACGGTCAATTTATGTACACATAGACGAGTTGACTAGCTGAGAGAATCGTGTAAGTTTCTCTTTGAATCCGGCTAGATGGGTTTCATGGAAGGATCGTTGTTCCCTTGTCCTGATCGCTGCTGGAAGGCTGTACATCCTTTTTAATACTTGGTCTCATTAGGTGACGAATAGAAATTGGCGTGCGCGATTTATCGATTTCAAATATTAGTATTTGATAAGCATCACTTAACTTGCTAAAAATAAAACAAATTCTTCAGGTTATTAGTGATAAAAATGTGGTTGAGTGTCGATTTGTTGGAAATGTTTGGTGATGTATGCATGCATACTGTGCCATCTGCTAACATTTCGACAACTTCGTTTCTGTACGAGAGTCTATCGCGAATATAGCAAGAGTGCATAAAGGCGACACAACCTAGAACACGTGGATACTATTTTCCCTAGTAAAAAAGAAGTTGTAACAAAATTTAAATATTAATAATATAAAAATGGACGTAAAAGTCCTCCATTATTTATTCGTCAAAAAAGAAACCAAGTACCCAGTTATAGTTACAAAGAATCTGCACTTAGCGATAAAAAAATCGTATAAATACATCTCTTTCAACGTATTATCTTTAATCTTGGTATGATTAAATTCATTATCGTTAAATCTTATCGAACGTATCGGAAAACAGTAAAACTGAACTGATTCTACCAAAAAAAGAAACAAAAAAACAGCACAAGGAGACACGATTTTTTGCCTCTTTAAGTACAGAAACGTGCACCGTGGACACAATCAATTACCTGATCGATGCTTCGATGACTGCGAGACTTGCTCCTCCTCGTCGTGCAGCTCTCCTCCTCGCTCGTGTCCGACAGATCCCTGGTCGAGTCCAGCGACAGCCTCCTCCTAAGTTTCGTGCAACAGACGCCCTGATTCTGTTCCGAGTTATTCCTGTGCGTCTGGTTCGTCTGCCTCCACTGGTTCTGATTGTTCCTCTGCAGATTCCTCACGTTATTCTGAGGCGGCGGCGACGGGCTTAAATCGACGCCTCTGACGCCCTCCACCCCACCGCCGCTCCCGTCCCTCTCCTCAGAGCTGCTGCTGCCTCTCCTGCCGTTCCTTCCGTGATTCGATTCCATATGGTAGACGGGGTTGGCGAACGCCAACGGCGCCGCGCTCAGTATATGCGCGTTCGCGTTGTTGCTGCTCAAATCTACAGGGCTGGAGCTTTGGCTGTAAGCGGCGAAGCTCTGGTACCCGGACGAAGCGACGTTGCTCAGCTGCGAGATCGATATCTGCGAGCCTTTCTGCGACTTCGACTCGGAGACCTCGTCGTCGGCGTACCTCAACAGGTCGGACAGCTCGTCCAGATTGCCGTTAGCCGTCGTCGTGTTATTGGTTTTACCGTTGTTGTAGTTGTTATTTGGTTGATGGTTGATGGACAAGGTCAGGTTCGACGACGGGTTCACCACCACGTTCGCGTTCACCGTGGTCTTCGAGACGTTGTTGTAATTCTGATGCTGCATCTGGTTCGCGTTCTCCTCTTTGTTGCAGTGATTCCTGCTTGCCGATCGGGAGACGTTGTAATTATTGTGATTGTAGTTGTCCTCTCTGTCGTGGATATCCAGGTTCTGTAGCCGCGCGATGTTGTGTCTGTGGTTCTGCTGTTGAGTCATGATCGTGCAGTTGTTCGATTGGTTGTTCTGGGTCGCGGTGATGTTGTAGTTGGAGTCCTTCAGGTTGCTGTGGCTCTCGGACCTGGTGGGACTGGTGGGATGCGTTTGGCAGTGATTCACGTTCGCCAGGCTCGCGCTGGCGGTCAGCCTGTACCCGGCGCCCGTTCTGTTCGTCCCTATCACCCTGTGCTGGCGCACTATGGGCGTGGGCGAGCGAGAGACGAACGCTGGCGGCTCCAGAGGGTAGTCGTCCGAGGTGATTTGCAGCTGAAGCTTCCCGTTAGCGGGCATATACGCGTTGCGAGGAAGGGTCGCGGCCCTGGCGACGTTCGGGCTGCGGGAGCTGTTGTGGCCCAGCGTGTTCGACTGCAACACCTCGTTGCTGTCGCGGATCGTTCCGTTCAGCGTGCTGTGATTGCTCAGCGTCGAGGTCGCCGACACCGACAGGTTCGTGTTGCTGTTCGCAATCGTCGGATCGTTGTAGCGGAATATGTTGTTCTGCAGGTTCGGGTAACGATGCGAGGCTGGCACAGGGCTTGGACCCGACTGATCCAAGGCCAGAGAAATCCTGTCGAGGATCTCCGGGAGTCGCGACGGAGGCAGTGAAGGGGAACACGAGGATATGGTGACTAAACTCTCGCGCAGAAGCGCGTGTAGAAGGGACAGCTGCTTGCCCAAGTCGATGTAGCCGTCGAATTCTAACGAGTTGTTCGCAGGAGCGTCCTTTGGCACGGGGCTCTGCAAAAGGCAATTTCAACGCTGATAAGTATCGAGTATTCCACACGTCGGGGCTCGAAGAGGACGTGGCGAGAGATGGTCACGTACGCTGATTAACTGAAGGAAGTTTTTCATGGATGGAGCTTCGCGTTCCAGTAGATCGTTCATAAACTCCATGAAATTTTCTTTCCCTTGGAACCTAGTGAAGTTTGCCAAGGTCTGAAGCGTCTTCGCCACGAGAGTGAGATTCCTCGCTGCTTTTTCGTTCGGGTATTCTAAAGGAAGTACAGAGATATTAACGTAATTTGCCATTTCTCGTCGTCAGAGTTAATGAAATATTTCGAATCGATCAAATTTACGTCTACCCCTAGTGCTCGTCTATCGTTTAATTGCGTTTAAGAGCGGAAGGGTTGGTTAAACCAGACAGTATCCCAAGCTCTCGACTCACCGTGGGTAATGTTGAAGAGGGACGGGCTCAGAATAGCCGGGCAGAGGAATCTTAGGAATATAGACGCTGAGATCAGATTGTCGGCGATGTCCTCGCGGCCCATGTCAGCCAGACGTTCCCGGAATATACGGAAGCACTCGCGTAATTCGAGAGGAAAGTGAGCGTGGCTGGCCAGTATCCTGCTCCAAGCGAGCTCCACGGCGTTCCGCAAATTCTGCTGTTGCTTGTGGAGGGCCGCTACCGAGGCGACTTTCAGCGGGTCCACCTCGCAATCGCCACCCTCCACCGCTCCTCTAACCACCGCGCCCAAGGTCTCCTGCAGGTACCTGTCACCCGTCAACTTCAGGTAGGCCTCCATCGCCTTCGTGGCCAACGAATTTCCTCGAAAGGTGAGCCTCTCGTCGTCTGAAATTCAATATTCCTCCCTTAATGGACGGATAAACATTCACTGGCGGTGACATTACCCTATTTCACCCTTTGCGCGCGAGGTCTGTTGATGCACGAGTACTCCTGTGATTCTGTTCATTTTACGCGCGCGTGCAAGTAGAATCGCTCACCTATTCTGTGTATGTCCATCATCACCAGATCGGCGAGAAATTGCGGCGCTTTCTTTTCGCGTTGCATGACGGCAACCAGAGCCGTGGCGATGTCCTCTTTCGCCTTGACACCGATCACCGGCTCCAATTTCTCGCACAAGGACGCGTAGTCCGTCTTCAAATACTCCAGGAACTCCTGGTACACCTGAACGGGCAGTATGTCCACGGATTGAAAGCGACATTTTACCCTCAACGTCGGTGGTTCCTTCAAGCCTTTATCTCCCAGCACCGGGTACCATTTCTCTGTCAGGTAACGCGACGTGACGTTGTGCACCGGTATGCTAACGGAACCTGTGATAGAACCAATTTTATTTTTCGTTCAATCATTAAAAAAGGTGAATTCGATTTGCAAAATAGTGAATTCTGATCGTTACGTGTCACAAGAGTGAACACTGATTATCAGTTGTTAGTTACCAATTAAAGAAGAGTCTATGATGATAAAAAGAAAGAGTCGAAACTCACCGATCAAAACATTCTTGTCCCTCTTCTTTTTCCGGTCAGCCTCTCTGTAGAGGTTCACCTGGATGGTGTTGACGGAAGGCAAGTGATGGAAATCGAAGTGCTCGCCCCAGAAGCAGAGGTCGGCCTTCAGTTTCGCGGTGGTCCTCGCGTACAGAGTGCTGTCGAGGCAGACCTCGCAGAAGTATCGTTTCTTCGCTGGCACACCCTTCGCCTCGAGTAGCCAGATCTGCAGGGAGTTGTCCGTCCGCCGCGTCTGTTCCGCGTCGGGTTGAACCGATTTCCTCAAGCTGCGTTTCACGGGAATAACGATTAGCCACGCCGATTATTCTCCCCCTACGCCACGGCCCGGTGAAATTCGCGAATAGAAAGCGGGGAAAGAACGAGACCGCTGCCGGCATTGTCTGATTCGTACATGGAGTGAAATCATTCGCTTCTACGTGGAAATATGCATGCGACAGACAGGAAAACGGGAATTAACGCTAACGAGCTACGATTTACGGCTCGTTGCAAAAAAATTATTACCAAGGGAACATGGAATAATTATTAATTAAGAAACTCTTTACTTTGATAGTTTTTAATCCGTTCCACTGAAACTTGGAGATTCTATAATTAATTCTCTCGATTTTTCTGTCGATCATCTTCAATTCAACACCCGAATTAAACACAATTTTAATAATTCTAACGCGTAAATACCTCACGGCATTTAAATCTCCCGCTAATTCGAAAAGCAGACTCTATCATTCGCTTGGAATAATTGCGCGAACCAGGACGCGGCACTGACGCAATCGGCGAACGTTTATCAGTCGCGAGCTCTGTCAGATTCGTCTGCGACGCGTAACAGTTCCTCCGCGAAGGCGAACGAAGAGGAGGAGGAGAAGGTGGTGGAAAGAAAAAAGGGAAACACGCCGCGGACGCAACGAGGCAAAGGTTGAGAGGAAGGTAAAAAGAAGGGGCAGAGGAACGGTACCAACCTGTGTAACCACTGGTCCCGTTCGTGAGCGGTCCTGCAACTGAAATACTTGGGCCCGCCTGTGCTGGGCGTGACCTGGAAGCAGTGAGGTCTGCCAAGCAGGCTCGGATGCAGCGGTGTCACGGCCGCGAGGTCCATCGAGGTCACCGCCTGTCCGCAGAGCAGGGACTCGTGTGAACGGCAACCCCGAAGCCCGGCGCCGCGTTGCTTCTGTCGCTCGAGCTTCGTCACGCTCTTCGTCCTCTTCAACGGGTTAGAGCGGAACGACCTCTTCGAGAAGAAGTTCTGCGAATGGACAAACAGATTCACCGAGATTAACGCCTGTTGGTTCACAGATTTTTACAAAACTTTTCTCCTTCTCTTATATCCTAACTGAACGCTTCAATCGATAAAGTTTCTACGAAAATCGTTGAAACCTACATTAACCAGTTAAGTGCGTTCGACGTGTATACTCGTGTAAAATAAAAAATTACCATTCACTATAAAAACTTGAAATCTCAGTAAAATGTAATAAGAATATTATTTGGTGGTATGTTCCCTATATATACATAGCTGGAAATTTTGTAAAGTATTTTCTTTTTTTTTTTTATTTATTCTTGCTATCTTCAATTTTTCTTTGTTTATGTATTTTATTATTTTTTGACAATTTTCAAGATTTTAGTAAGAATAACGTATTCAGAAACGAATTGTTAGTTTCTTTGACGAATAAAAATGTAATCCTTCCTTGTATCCTTCTTTCGTAAAATGTATAATAGTACCATTTGCCCTGCGTTCGACGTGTATACACGTCGTTGCTTGTTTTTAATTCCGCACCCTGTGCTGATCTTTTGAAACTAAATTCCACAGTTAACTGGTTAATGCGATTCGTGATCTTGTTGGTTGTGAATTAGATGAATGGCGCGACTTTTTGGATTTTTTAAAACTTTTAGATTATGACGATTCGATTCTTGGGAAACGGGGCGACTGTGAAATGGAATGAAAAAGAACCTTTTTGCGGTATGATGGATTTGTGATTGTTAGATAAAGATTGCTATCTTTTGGAAAAATTTTATGAACGTACAGCTTCTTATAGTGTAAATTTAAAAATTTGAAAACGTGTTTATGCTTGATTCTGACATTTATGTTTCGTCGCTTTAATAAATTTAATTGATGGTACTCGCTACCAGTGCACTCTATACCGCCATTACGAGTTGGTAATAAAGTTTACGATACGCGATGAAAGTCAGCGCGATGGTTTTATAATCAAGTGTCGCGTGATAATGTTCTCGCCCTGTAATGTACGTATATCTCTTTGGGATTAGGTAGGTTAACAACTGTCCCACCTTTTGCTTAGCTTTTCATGCATGATGGGATATATTTGAACTCACCTCGAAAAGCTGAAGTTACTCATTGTCATACAGTTTGACATTTTATTTAAAGTTTTTTCATTTATTTGGCAATACTATGAATTAACTAAGTTGTTGACGTTGTTGTGATTAAGGTTGGCGAATTTTGCGACGCAGTGAATTTTTACGAGGAAAATTTGATTTGAAGCATCTATCAAAGTGTGCTACTCGAAAGTGATACGCGCTCTGCAGTGCGAGAAAAAAAAAGTTCGCACTTTCTAGTGCTGTACTACCTGCAAAGTGCCACTTTGTTTTAGAGAAAAGATACGGTTCGATTACTTTCAGTTAAAACATTAGTTGTCTCAGAGAGATATATATATAATATTTCATGTTGACGTACATATAATATTTATTTCCATCGATTTAAAGCCATTATCCTTTCTCGCCCACTTATTTCCTCATCGAAACTACCTGCCAGTCCATTTAAATTTTTATTTTATGGCTCGTATTTTATTGGTCAGTATTTTAGTCTCTTTTAGTAATATTTAAATATGAACGGTTAATATTTAAATATAAATGGTCAGTATTATACTTTAAAATAAAATAACATAACCCAATTTAACTTAACCATTATTAGCCAAAATTGAATTTCACATATAAAAATAAAAAGAATTTTTTATGTAATTATTTTCGAACTTACAGTGAATCTATAATGGAGTGGGCTTAATACTGTGCTTTTTTCTGCTTTATATTCTTTGTTAATTAATTTTATACTGATCGTAATGATACTATAACCAGCAATTAATTCCATACTAACCAGTAATTAGTTCCATTTTTTTAATTGTTCTGACCATTCGCTATTTATGTATTGACCATTTAATATTTTTATATTGATCTTTTTGGCAATAAAATACCGACCAAAAATTTGATTAAATATTGACAATTCAATTTGTTGCCTTATTCTATTACAACACTGTACGTACACGTACATTCATCTACAATTTGTACATTTATACATCAGAACCGACCAGTATCGAATCCTTTCACCGCGTCGTATCACGCATCTACTTTCTCGCAACTAATTTACCCCAACAATCCAGCTTCTTTGAAACGGCCGCATCGAATCAATTTTGCATTCTTCCCCGTTAAATTGTGATTGACGATCGAGCGAACGGTTGCGCGATTCTACTTCCCAAACAAGCCTCGCGCAAATATCCCCCCGTATCGAATTAATTACACGAAGATTAATCGACCAGGCGGTGGTGCAACGCGATGCGCGACGTGCCTATAAACTTCGATGTATGATATAACTGTCCGTGCGTGTTCAGTTCGTCGATTGCGCGCGTTCTCCTCCTCGAGAGGCAAGTCCTCCGCGCTCCTGCGATCCGTTTCGCCCGCGAAAATCCGCGGTCTTGTCTTATCGCTGCGTAATGTTACGCCAGATCGATACGCGCGCCTGTACGTATGCCCGCGACTATAAAAGATAACGGGCGAAAGAAACTCGGTGATTTGCGCGTTTTATTCCGTGTGAAAGCAGTTTCTTGTTCGCCACGAGATTGTTTTTTCTTCTTTTTTTAAGCGTAGGAACGAACGAGCCAATTTTTCAACGCGAGACGGATAACGATACGTACGAGCGGAATGAAGGTAATTAATGTGGTTTCGAATACCGTATCGACGCGACGGACTTGTGAAAGTCCAGGAAATTTTAGCGATTTTTAACGTTTCCGCGGATGTGAATGCTGTAACGTTCTTTTTAAAGCCGATCGTGACGCGTTTTTACGGCTCGCTGAAATTTTTATTATCCGCGTTCACGTGTTAGAATCATTTTCAGAGGAAGAATATTTTATTCCTTTGTCGTGGAAATATTTCACTCTCCGGTTGAAAATTTCACCGTTCAACGCGAGAATTAAATTCGTCGCCTCCAGAATCGCTTAACAAATGTAATAGATAAAAATAGTTGTTAAATCTGGACACGAGTGGACGACAGCTCGTACAATTTTCGAGATATTAACTCCAACAGTTGTATCGATATATACACCGTGTACACGAAGAAGAATAAAAAAAAAGTGAAGGAAATGGAGAAACGTCAATTGAAAATTGCATCTCGTGTCCGCTTTAATTGGTTTCTCGACGCGGACACGCTGAACCCATTAAACGCGGCTGTATTTATTGCAAACACGCCCGCGCGTACGCGTACACAACGTGCCTCGTGGAAAACGTAATTTTTCCCTTCTGAGAATCGGTTGCACCACTTTTTTGGAGTCAACGCATGGCAAACAAAGGATTAGTCGAGTCAATGCTGGGGTAAATGTGTCGCGCAGCTGTTTAAGAATTTCGGTTTCACGACGCTTAGGTTTGCTTCGAGATCGGTGATTTATTTCGAACCTCTACCTGTTGTTACATACTTGTAGTTCATTTTACGCGTATGATCGTGCTTTAAGTTGCATTACGCAATTTTATTAGGTCGTGACGTATCAAATGCCCGTTCTCTGCGGTCGAAGTAAAAAGTCGTTCGTGTCTAATGTATCTTTGTTTAATTAAAGTACTCTTCTCTTCTTTTCAAACAGTTTCCCACGAAAAGTACCGAGCTCAGCCTTACAAAACAAAAAAAGAATATATTTTCCGTTACTTCTCGAATCGAAAGAGATTTATTTCTCCAAATCCTATGCAATTAAATCGAGTGGCATCGAAATGCACCAAGCTTTAATCACTCGAAACAACAGTTGGCGTATTAAAAAGAAATACTTCTCGATATTCAGAAAAAACCTTCACTTAACACAATCAATGTAAATATTTCATTATAAAGCAAACTACATAATAAGTAGTTACAAATGAACCACTAAAGAAGAAAAACCAATACACAGCTCGAGCTCTCTTACTGTTCGTTCCTTGGCTCCATAAAGACACGTAAGCAGATCCCAGTTAATCCTGCATTTACTTACAAACGACACAAATCGATGGGAATTCAGCGCACCGAACCAAACACCGTTTCACAACGCGAGTAACGCGACGCTGAAGAGTGGTCAGCACGCAGGAGCGACGGAGGACTCGACGGCCGCCAACCGTGGCAAAAGTTGTCCGCGGCGCGAGTGAAAATCATCGACTGACTGACTCCCGCGAGCGATATCGAGAATCTTTCGTGACATTGCTCGAGTGAAAGGTAATTCCGTGGCGTTCGATCGAGGCTTTAACCAGTGTGTCCGGACCAGCGATGTAACTGGACCGATCCGAGAGCCCAAAAATCGTTAGCGACCCGTGTCGAAAGGACTTTTAACGTTCGCACCCGCTGTTCGATGAAACGCACCCCCTGAGTTACGATTAGAGCGACGTGTCGAGGAAGGAAACGATCCGAGCGTAGAACTAATGTTTCTGCTGGAATTAAGAAAACGTGTATTATGTAAACGGGGGATCGAACGTGGTTCGTTAGAAAGTTCGAACGGGGAGAAAGGAATGTTGTAATTAATTTCGTGTATCGGCGAGGGCCTAATTCCGCGTGACGCTCCAACGAGAACTTGTTTCGTCTTGACCAGAAGTGTATTTTTATTCTTTCATCCTCAAGGAATTTATAGAATATTCGATAATTATTTTCTCGCATCTCTGTGTAAGAATAAGATACTTTTTCGTGTTCCTCTGATTTGAAAGTGGCTCGAGAAGTTTTGTAAAAGTTCGAGAGAGAAATGGGATTTACTCGAAGCAGGTAAATACCAAATGATTACGCGACGTTTTACAGCGCGTACTTAAAAATCTTTTCACCCGCGAAAAAGAAAGGAAGGAGGTGCTTTCGCGTCTCCGAACGCGGCGGGACAGCTTCTCCTTTTGTTCGCCGGGGATTTAACAACGAGATCGCTGAAACCGATGGCTTCTCGAACGTAAAATCCTCCGTTCCACTTTCCACGACTTTTGAACGCGGTTCGTGCCTCTTTCGGGTCATCGGATAAAGAGAACCTGGCCGGGCGCCAACGGAACTCGGAAGGATTCCAAACTTCCCGCCGCGTTTCGGGAAACGCGGCTCGCGACGCGAGCTTTCCCGGATGTAACGGATCAGTGGATCGTCAATTTGCCAACAATTCCGCTGAAAAATGTCTGGCGAAAGACGCACTAGAAATACCTTACTCGTTTTAACCAGCTATTTTAGTGGATTCTTATCGACCAAGTACAAATAAACCTTGAAAATATGTGCAATTAACTTTATAACGAATGAAATAATTAAAAATCTAACCTGATTTAACCTAAAATCTTTCACGAATGAAATTCATGACTGGAAACATCCATCGTGGAGTATGTATTCCAACTAATTATTTTCTAAGCATATTTGTGAGATTATAAATCTAAACAGGTATATATCTTCAGATCACGAAAAGGATCGCATCAATTTGTCCAACGTTCCCTCGCGAATAAATCCCACCGACTTTCACCGAACAAGCACAAAACAAACCTCACCCTCGTTTATTCGCGCCACCAGTCCCCATTCGCCCCAACCCCGGCTAGTCATATTTACCCTCGCGGTGAAGTAGTTGACGATCATGCTGACAACTTTGTCCTCCTCGTTCTCCTCCATCGGTTTCACGCACATTTTTCTCCTGGTCATGCGAACCGTGTCGCGTGGGAAACTGCACCAGGCGTCACCACGAATTCCACCGGTTCGTCGCCCCAGCTCTATTTCTCACTTCCGTCCTACCCAAGACACATCTCCCGATTCAGTTCGACGGCACTTCTTCCAAATTCTCTCACAAGTTCGATCGCGACTAATTTCTCAATTTATCCAAATCGATTTCATTCAGCTTTATCTATTCTTTTCTCAGATTCGATGGCACTTCTTCCAAATTCCCTCACAAGTTCGATCGCAACTAATTTCTCAATTTATCCAAATCGATTTCACTCACGATTTTATCTATTCTTTTCTCGAATTAGTAGAGGCTCTTCGTACCTGCGATTTCAGTCAGTTGCGTGTGATTCGTGACGAGAGCGGGAAAGAACACGTCGGATCTCATCGATGACAATTCCCCCGACAGATCGGCCTGTATAAACACGGCAATTACGCGCGAGTTATCGGTGCTGACTCACTGTTAATATCGCGTGGCGTTCGATCTACCGAGAAAGGTGATCGATGCGCTCGAATCTTCCGTCCGTTCGCACTTATCAATAACGACGGTCTACCGCAACGTCATTCGTCGGGAGAACGATTTCTCTCTGCCGCGAATCCTCGTCGAGCGCGGTCTTTTCGATCGCAGCCTGTTTTCACCGTGACTGGGTGTTTCGCGACGGTGGCGCGTCGGTTTCACCGACCCCGTCGCTGCTTTTCGACGCTCGTCTCATCGGCTGTATCCTGCGTCTTGTTTTCGCTCGAACGTCCGTTTAATATCGTCGAACGAAATTAATCACCGTCTGCAGTCGATACGCTTATTAATTCGCGGTGTATCGCCTCTTACGTAGTTATTTTTATTCCCCCTGGTCTCGATTTATTTGCACCGCGATCTTCTTAACTGCGACTCGGTGGAAATCGATCACTCTTCAGCGAATATTTCCATTCACCAATCTTCTTTCCAATTACACCGATTCTACCACTAACTCCACTTTCGTAACGTCTCTTCGAGTGGTTTGTCTCTGATTTCGATCGACGCGCGTTTCATCCCCTAATTTCCACTCTCGAGCGATTTTATTCGAGCGCCAACGTCAGTTGCAGCGAGCTCGAAACTTTTATGCCGGTTCGAACGTTCGACGTGAAACAGCGATCGCGAACTACGCGGTTTATCGTTTCAGCGGGCGAATAAGAGCTGCGATCGAGCGCTCGCGACGCTTCCGTTGTCACTGAACGCGCGCCACGCAGCCCCAGAGAGTGCCGGCTGTTATCACGCACGTGCGACCGCCGATAGGACCGCCCAATGTCAGGATGCAGCGTAATCGCTGGACTGCGTCACCGATTTCGTCGTTGGGAAGCACGTCGCGATACGAGACCAGCTCTTTCGTCTACGACTCCGGTGGGAAACCTTTCTCCTCCGCGGAATCGATCGCGAATTGTTGACCGTGCGATTAACGGTTCGCCGCCTTAAACAACACGCTTTTCCGCGAACAACAGCGTTCGTTAATTGTATTGGATTCGACGAGCGACGTCAATGCGTCGAGTGTCTTTCGAATTGATCTTCTTTTCACACTGGAATAACATTTATTTAATTGAATAATAATTATGATTAGTGGTTTAGTTGTTTATAGAAGATTGAGAAACTCAATTTGTACTTGTAGAAAGTCTTGTTTGAATAATATCGTCGCGCGGAATGAAGTAGCTTCATTCGAAACCGTTACACAATCACAGCACTTCCTCGTGTATCAAAGGTTCATTAAATGCCGTCGTCGATTTTCATAAATCATTCCTCGAACAAGTGCAACTTCGATTAATCAAACGACGAGTTCGTCAAACATCATCTCACTATTTGCAAACTTTCGATCGTACGATCCACGTTTCCAAGTCCATCAATTTTCTCTCTCAACGATCGTTATTAGCCTCAGTCTTGAGCAGATTTTCCGAAAGCAAACGAATAAAATAAGTGTTAGAAGAATCGTATAACTCTTCTCTATTAACCCCACGATTTTTGTCACGAGTAACGAGTCCTTCGAACGATATTTAAACAACTACGCGAGAACCTTTGGTCTCGAATGAAACAATTTCCAAAAGTTCTCGCGAAACACAATTTCAAAAATGCCGTAAAACTCCTCGACTTTTCGCGGTTTGGGTTACAACGCTACAGTTTTGCAGTGGTTTCTGCTAAACTCGCGGCAAGAACCTGAACGATTTCCAAGAGGTGCTTCTTCTCAGAGATAACTCGCGTACATTCGAACTATCTCTCACTGTATATTCGCGAAGCAGACACTAAGAGTCGAGATAGGCCGAAAATCTTTCATCCCATCTCCGGCCGTCTGGTCCCAAACAACGCGAGAACAGTGGACCGTGGCGGTCGCTGCATCTCTGGTTTCCCTCGACCAGCCATCGAGGCGAATCGCTCGAGTTTAGTGCGTTTCGTAGACACAATGGCCTCCCGGGGATTTCTATTCACACGCGGAAGCACGAGCCGGGGATTCCAGGGGCTGGCTGGCTCTCTCAGGTATCTCTCTCGACGGCCCCCGAAAACGGGATCGACGGTTCGAGCCACGGCCCTCCTCGAGCGTCCCGCTTTGCCCTTGGGATTTAAATCGACAGGCTCTTTAAACGATCCGCCGCGATTTATGCCTCGACCAGTCGATGGCCCCTTTTTCGTTCTCGATGGCGCTGCGTCGCAGCCGTTGAGATCGTTTGCTGGTGTTCACGCGTCGATCTTGATGTTGATCTTCGAAGAGGCACCTCCAATGTATTCCACAAACATTGATTTTGTTATTATTTCAATGGAACAATTCGATAGCGACTTTAGTTGTTCTGTTCTTTTCACCAACTTCTGAGCAACGCCTTGAAAATGAAAATTAACGAGTAATGCAACTTTTAAGTTTCAAGTTTTGCAAATGAGTGCGTTAATTAAGGTAACTCCAAAACTCTTGATCCACAGTAACAGTGAGCGATGTCACGAGCAATTCTCGCCTCGAATATTCACTAGCGAAAATTGATAATCCGTAGCCACAGAATGTGAACAGGCTAAAAATGTTCTCGACTTACTAGCCACGAAACACCGCGAGCACCACCGCGAGCCAGCGCAACAATTAAAGTGAACCACACAATCGCTTCGCGTACAATTTCCACGGTTCATCGGCGAAAGACAGCACTTTTGCTTATTCGACGCAGCCTCTCGATCTCCAGCCGAGGTTCACGCACAGGCGACGGCCGTTCGTATCGGCGGTGGTTCCTCGTTTCACCGCGCGGGCCCTGAGAGGAGGCGATATTTTCAGCAGCGGTGGCTCGTCGTCGCTTTTCGTCGATCGCGGGGCCGTCGACCCTCTCTCGAGGCAGTTGCCACTCTCGCCTTTGATGTTCCTTTATTTCGCCACCGAGTTCTCTTATTCGCCGATATAAATTATCGCCCCTGCGTTACTCGCGACGAGCGCGCGCGCCAAGTCCGCTTCCGCGCGGCCGGACACGCGCTCGTTTCCTCCTTCTCGCTGAAATACCCTCGCGTCCTCGCGGCTGGTTCTCGTTTCGAGAGATTATTCGAGACGTCGTTTGGCAAACTGTCAAAACGACCGTCTAGTGGTATTCGTTAACAGTGGAGCTCCTGTTCGCTCTTGAACGCCTCTTTTCATTCACTAGTGACGATTTCATTTCGAGTTATCGTCGAATCAATTGGATATTATTTGTTACTTGAGTACCCTTGCTCGAGTTTCGAGTAATCGACGAATTTTCTGGTTGGTTATTTCGTAGCGTTACGAGTCTCGACGATTGAAAATCGCTCTTTAAATAGTACACAGTCGTTTCACCGATGGAATAGTCTCGACAAAGACCCACTCAGGCCACCTTTCAGCCACTCGAAATAAGTCATCAACGACCACTTTGAAATCCATTACTGTCTCCTCGCGAGATCGCCCTCGCCTCTTATCGATTATCAAACCACCCGCCGACAACTTGCGATTCGTCCGTCGAGCGTTCACCAACGAAAACAAACGCTCGCGTACAAAAATACTCGGCGACAATTACGAGATTCGAAAGTCATTCGTCGAGTCGTGAATCATTTTGCAGAAATGCCGCTTTGGAAAGGAAAAAAGAAAAACGTTCGATGAAACAACAAACGTACTATTCGACGCGGAGGCTGGTAGAGCGGCAAGATTTCGCGGCAAAATCTCGACGGCGACTGGCGCAGATGTTGCTCATCCGGGTAGCCGAAGTCAAGGGATCCTTGGGGCGCACCTTTGTGCACCGCGACCAAAAACCCTGCCCCGGCATTCAGGTGAGGCGAAACGGGTCGGCCCTCGGCCTCCCCAGCCCCTCGTCCAGATCCACCGGTAAGAAGGACAAAAACGTCTTCGAGGGGTTCTCAAACCGAGCCATCCACTTCTGTTCGCGACGGAAGCCAGCTGCGGGACGCTACGTCACGCATTCGTTGCGCCTCGCAGATGCGGAAATCTCGCCTCGGATTTCCCATCATCGTTGCCCAGATCGGTATCCACTTTGCCTCTCTTTTGCAATGAAAACATTTCTATTATTTTTCGCTACTCTGCGGTTCAAGTCGATTAAGAATAATTGAAATTATGAAAACATTCACGCGAAAGTACAGAAAAGAAAGTTCACCAAGCCACGCGAATAACCATATTCAATAATGGCTCTTGTTTAGATCCAAAGAATCTCGCGTTTGAGAAACGAAGAACAAAATGGAACCGACGCGACGCTTCTCGCACGGTTACAACCGCGATGGCGAAGAAATTCAATAACGCAAATTCGCAAACTAAGCGCGACGGTTGCAGCAGATTTCTTACCGAAATCGACACGGAGACGAGCGATTTCTTGCGAGCGCGTAACACCAGCTCGCGAGATCGGCCACGGACACGGTTCGTTTCGCGCCGCGCTCGCCGATTTCGTAAACAATGCGCGGTTTAATCGGATCGATCCGTGAAGTCGGTCGACGCATCGCTCGGGAACCAGTCCCAGGGTTCTCTCTCCTTCGTTCCCTCGAGGGGTGTCGGCTAACTCGTGGCGATCGAGAGTAAAAGTACCTTCCACTTTGCGTACCCTCGCTGCGTCGGCCAATCATAACGGCGTCTTGCCATTTTTTTTTTTTCGCTTTTTTTCTCTTCGCCTCGCTCCTCGCGCGAGTACGTTTCGTTACGCTCGGACGATTTTGCGCGAGGAACAGAAAATATTTTCATTACGTAACGTAACGAGGATAAAATAAATTCGTGCTGCGATTGTTAACCCTCCACGCTGGACGAGTTTTGTTGTTGGTCGTGCATCATTTTCTCTGCCATTAATTTTTTCGTGAACGCAATCGATCTCGTTTCTTCGACAGTTTAAAGTCGATTTCATCTTCGCTCGAGGTAATTTCACTTTCCAAATCAGTTTTTGTTGGGCTTGAATATCAATTCTTCTTAGTCACAGAAAATGTCGGATTTTAATCGTGAATTGATTTCGTACGCTCGAACGGAAGGTGATACAATTTAGAAATTCGCCTCGTTTCGATGAAAAAAGATGTAACTATCCTTTAAACGTATATTCTCGTTCGATGCGATCTCGAAATATCTCGCGTATAAAATAACAGGCCCATATAAAACGGGCTGGAAAAAAGCGGGCAAACGCTCGCCTATATATTTCATCTTTATCGACTATAATTTCTTAATCGTTCCGATCGTCGATAGCTTGTCCACGAAACTGCTACACGCTCGTAAAACAGCCACGAGAACGTTCCCTTTTTCCCCCTCTACCTTTATTACCATCCCGCCGCAGGCTCGTAATTAAGAATCGTACTTCTTTCGTTTTTCTTTGCTCGCCTGTTAATAACTCTCGTAAACGCCTGGTAATTAAATTGAAAATATGTTACATTATTCGCGAATCGTCTATTCCCTTCAATTCGCATCGAGAGATCGTATCTTGGTCGTCTCGCGGTCGTTGTTTTCCGTTCGATCGCAAGTCGAGGATATTTTCACCTCCTTTCCCGTTTTCTTAAGGGAAACCGCTTGGGTTACTGCTACAAAGCATCATCGCGAGCTCTCGTAACCAGCAATTAATAGTTTTCCATTTGGAGGGGAACGAATTTGTTTCAAATTAAATCCCCACCGGCGCGACTTTTATGGAAGGCTCGCGTTGCCCTTCGATTAATTTACGACGCGTCGTGCGTGAAATGTTTAATTCGCTTTGCTTCGAATATAAAGCGCGGAACGAGTTTATGAGTGCAGCGCGTAACAGAAAGCTCATATATTACCTTTTATACGCCGCGTGACGTTCTTTGAATTAAGAGACACCCGAAAGAGGGAAAACCGTTCGAAGAAGGAAATTGCTCGCGTACGTGCCGCCGTTTCACGGGAATTCATTTTCCTCGTAACATTAAATCGAATAACAAGAACAATGATTTTATTCGATATAATTAACTCTGCATAATTTCCTCCTGTTGCAATCCGATTTAAACAATTTATTCCATTTATTGATTTTAATTTCCCTATATTGCAATTTATTCTGCAGTCACGAAGAATAAAATTTGTAAACGACGTTTATTCTGATAAAAGAACTATTAAAACAATAGCAGCGATATGTAATCGCTATAAATAGATTGCTGACAACAACTAGTATTACGACAATGCAACAGTAGAAACTGATATAAAGAAATTACAGATATGAAATCTTACTGTTACACGAAAGATTAAATACAATAATTCTCGGTTTATTTTGTTTAAAAAAAAAGTTGGAAATGGGAAATATCAGTAGCAAAGAGACCGTGATGCCTTCTGTTACGAAGCAACGTTCATAATTTACAGAAGACAACGGGAATTCCGGAAGAGACTCGTCGTTCCACTGGCTCGCTGTTATCGATCTACGTGATACGCGAGTGTAATCAAAGTGCACCAGGTGGACTAGTTGAAAGTTTTACAACTGCAGCTACCAGCAGCTTGTCGGTCTGCCTCCTTAAATAGTTAATGTCCGTGTATGGACGAAGAAAGACGCGATTTTACGTTTTTATCGTGAGAACTTCGGCTGAACGCCGTGCGAAATTTTTAGAAATTTATAACCAACCACGGTTCTTGCATTAACGCTATTTCTAACGAAGTTATCGAGAGATACTATCTGAAATTCTTGCTTAAAATTATTGTCACTATTTGATCGTTTTTTCTCAACAAAATTTCGACTTCTATAATGACCGTTGAATTAATTGTGTGGTATCTCTTCCCCCTCTAATTTTGTTTCTGAGAGCTGAAGATTTTCAATAATTATTCCCAAAATATTTGCATTCAAATAGAAATAATTTCTCATGTACGTATTATAGTTATTGGCACGATCATAGTAGATTAACGTGTGAAATGTATTCTATCGTTTTTCAAAATTTTGTCATTTAATCTACTAAAGATAATAGTTTTTAAATATTTAATTGTTATGTATTACGACGTATAGAATTGAGAAGAAACATCGTGCGAGTAAAATTTGAGAAGACGAGAAAAATGCGCGACGAACGCGGAACGGGATTTCTAATTACGAGGGAATTTTTAGGGTGTAATCATTCGGATGTGGCTGAAATAAGACCGTCTGAAACTCTTGGCTTCTTCGCGCGGCACATCTCGGAATAGATGTTCCACTTGACCTGGATACCTGCTCGAATCGAAAGATTTCGCTGGTTCATCCTCTATCGTAGTCGAGATCGTCAACTTTCATCCGGGCCATCTTCATTAGAGAAGAATGTCCAGACGCAAGCTGTTCCATGTTAGAACATTTCCACGCGAGTATCTTTACATTTCTTTTTCTTTTTTTTTTTTCGTCCATTTCGCGAGGACTTCTACCAGGTTTCTAAGGAAAGTTTCTGGTTCGTAGATGAATCTATATTATCTCCTTTCGATTGAGAGCACAGTGGCCTACTTCGAGACGAAGTCCTTGTCCTATTGCACGTTGATTTGCGTTACATCTTCCATTATCTTTGAGCACCACGACTGCACGCCTGTTGCCATTTATATTTCTGCAGACACTTTTACGCTGCTTTCATCTGTACTGTTCTCTTGTTCTCTCGTTATATGTACGTGAGCTGACTTTTATAGAAGCTGTGACTTTATTTAACTTCTTGACGCCTTTGGTCACATATGTGGACGTTACGGTCTTTTGTGCATTTTTATTGCTTTCTTTATATATCTTTCCTTTTTCAAATTCCTATCAATATAAAATGAATAAATCGTAATAAAAAAAAATTCAATAATTTTCTTTCTCACTATAAAAGATCGTCCCTGACGAGGCTGAACTAAGCATCCATAATCCATAAATCAAATCTACTCATCGATCAGTCGTCGATCCTACTTCATTGCACAAGAAATTCACGATACATGAAAAAATTTAGACACAAAATGAAAAAAGGCGTCTCACTGACTCAAACAACTGATTCGACTCCAAATTGCGAAGGAAGCAAGCAGGGATCATCAGAATTCCCGAACGAACGCGAGAAATTAATAATCCATCGAGGAACCCGCGCGATCCAACAACGAAGCAATTCGAGCAACGAATCCGCGAATCTCAGAGCATGGTTTATTTAACAACCGCAGCATCGCTCGACACCTGGGACCCGGGGCGTTGTCTAGGCGAGTCCTAGAAAACCGATCCAGGCCGTGAGATTTGAGAACACCTGCGGCCGAGCGCCAAGACGACACCCGGTCGATATTCCCCGTTGGCACGTCACGTTCACGGCGTTTGCATCCATTCTGGCCGGCTAAAAGCCCGCGTGTCAGTTTACGCAACGGAATTGAAGCGAAGGGCGAAGGTGAAAGACGCCGGGAAAGAGAGAGCGTCTACGAGGGCGGCCGGAACGGGGGATGAAATTGCGAGAAGACGGGACGCTTCGCGGGATTAAACGGTGCACCACGTAGATGGAGGCGGTGGGTAGAATTTAGAGGACGAAGGGTAAGAAGAAGCTGGTGGATTTAGTTTAGTTTGGAGGAAGAATCGAGGGTTAATTGACTGTACGAAAGTTGTGGGAGTGTCCAAAAGAATTATTAACCTTTTAAATGGAGAGGAAGAGTAAATTCGATATATCGATCGCTTGTTCTAATTAAGTTTCTTGTCTGCTAATCTTCCTAAGGATTCGAGTTATTTTCTAACTTCCTCTTACCTACTTGAGTTTCTAATCTGTATATTATACATTGCATTTCTCGCGAAATTGCAAAAATTCTGGAAGAAATAATGCTACCAATGTGTATTATGGTAAGTTCCTTACACGCAGCCAGCGCAACATTTTTAAAAGAAGAAACGGTTGCTCGTCCCTGGCCCAGTCTATTCTCTCTGAGACTATGAAAATATAAAAATCTCGCATGCGAAGGCATCCGCGCGGAAGGTGTAAACGGAGAACCGATTAATCAACAGCGAGCACGTCGATTCTAATTATAGCGGACAATCGAACGAAGCATTTCCGACATCGCGCGGTTCGCGGAACGGGGGAGAGAAACGCGACGAACGTGATGCTTAAAAGAGGCAGGGAACGGGGACGATACACGAACTCGCGACGGCTCGATCTACCCAAAGATTCGAGAGATCGAAGATACGTGATCGGAAAACCCGGGACTCGGCCCCCGTGCCTCGAAAACGAAATGCTTCCTCGAGGGGTGACAACGACGAGCGGCCATCGGCTACCGCCGTGTGTCGTTCTAACCGGAAACAGTGAATGGTAAGCCGCGACAAAAAGAATCCTCCCGTCTGCCACGATTTACCTTTCCAGGCTTATCTTTTCAGGCACGTGAGAGGATTACTCGTCGAAATCGTTTCTCATTCGCTGTACGTCAATTTTTTCCCTCGACTTTGTGAAAATAAGAAGATCCTGGGTTAGATTTTCTTTCTCGTTGAAGAAAGTTCCGTGATTAATGATGGTGAAGAGAAATTTTCAGATAAATCGTCAGGTTAATATCATTGGTGATCTTCTTAACGCTGTTTCTATCGAAGGTGTTAAAAAACACCTTTTGAAATTTCCGCTTGAAATTATAATCATTACTTAATCATTTTTCTTCAACAAAATTTTTCACTTGCCCTATAATGATTGTTGAATTGATTATATGCTATCATTTTCCTCTAATTCCTTTCTGGGGTTGAAAATTTTTAACAATTATTCCCAAAATATTTGCATTCTAGCAAAAAGGTGTTAAAAGATATCGATAGAGATAACATTAAATTTGTACAATTATTGTAACTCGACTTTACGTATCGATTGCCGTACAAATTCTAAATACTGAAAATCAAATCGGTTCATTTATCTTACAACAGTTTAACAGAAGTTAATCACCTAGGTGAAAATAAATTTATTCGACGTTCGAAACAGCACTGAAATCAGCGCGACGTTATTCACCTTAATTTAATCACGCTTAACTTCTGATGTACCTTTAAATGCAAACAACGCAAAATTACTCGAGGAAATCTGTGAAACGGTTTACAGACTCCAAGAGTCGCAAACTCGATGATCAGGAAAATCTCGCGCCCGTGGTACTCTCAAGATCGAGAACGAGCAATTTCGCGGAAATTAGTTAGCCATAGTCAGCGTCAAGCCCTGATTCAAGCTTAATCTGCAAGTTTAACGTAGTTTAACGCGGCGTTGACAGATACGCCGAAAATATTCCTCGCAATAAGGATCCACGACAAGATATCAAGGGTCTTCTTCGGGACACGAACAGCAGACAGGATCAAATAATTACTCCGCGATATTTCGCCAATTAACGCCTTTTCTACCTGCCACGCGAAAATTCCTCGCGACTCATCGCGTAAATAAATGAAATTGTTCGGGCCAAAAATAGACGCTGGAGTGGTTATTTCCTGACCCAGCGATTAAATCCAATTTCGTTAAAAAAAATAATCAAAATGTAGCATTCAACGAAAATACTCAATTGAATTCGCTCACGTTCAATTTTAAATCTGCATCTAAGCTAATTATTAAATATTACCAATTGCGTGGACAAAAGGAATATTCAGACAGCCGAAATTTCAAATCTCGCTCGTCGTAAATCATACACCATCGGTAAATATAACGGAGAACGTACAACTGATGGTTGCGATAAAAGAACAATGAAAGAAAAATGTATCATTGTTCCATCACCGGTTGAATGGAACAAAAGGCAGCTACCCCTAAGGGAAAGGGGTAGCAGCCAGCTAGCTACGCGCATATTATCTGGAGATCGAAAATTAGGGCCAGTCGAAATTACAGGGAGTTTAAATGGTAGGAATGAGGTCTACTTACGACGATTCTGTTGGGGGTGACGTCCAGGGGCCGTGCTCCGAGGACAGGGGTGGCCGGCGCGCTACCCCTCCGACAAGCCTTCTCGTAGGACGTGTCTGAAACAGAGAGAACATTTGCGATTTAGCGGCTGGACAATTCGGCCATTTCCGGCGCGGCTCGGCTGGCTTTTAATTATCGTATCCCGTTTCGCATTCGAAACGGATGGAAATTCGCAGCCAGCCTGGGCAAACCGAATCGCTATTGGCCGAATAATCGCGTTCGCCACGGCGTTCCTCGCAGTCGGGGAATGGCATTGTTCGAGTCTCGTTAGAGCGGTTTAATCGATGTTAGAGTGAATTCGTCTCGAACGCTTTTCGTTCCAACTTTGTTCTCATTCGAAAACCCTTTAACTTGAATTAATATTTCTAATATGCACAAGTATTCGTATCGACTGTTTAAATGTTCTTGTACGATCGCAGTTTTTAATCCTTTGTACTCGGATGTTTTCCTAGACGTTAGTTACCAGCAATGGAAAATTTTCGTTTCAATAGAAAAATTCAAGGAGACATGCATTTCGTAAAAAGTTGCGGTGTAAGTTCAACTTCTGACGTCCTCTCAGAGAGGATATCCCAATATAAAGGATCAATATCGTATAATCGAAGCTTGCGAGCAGAAGAATAATCATATCGTACAAATGTTAAACTTTGATTGTTCACTGAACTGAAAAATTCCAATTTCAAGCATAACAGACGTACAATTACACAACGATAACAGTGATAATTCGAAGAAATCAGAATAGAAAATTTTACCAACTCCATACATCGAATTCCTCCCATAAAAAAAATGTCCCCGTTCAATTGTCCCGTCCGTTAAGACGCCAGCAATTACCATTCGCAGGGTAGGTATCACGTGGCGAGTTACTCGTGGTAACGATCGGTTCCCTCTGTTCACGGAATCCTAGGCAGATCGTGGGTACCTGCGCGCTCAGCCCTCGGTCATTGTGAGCGTTTTCGTCGCGTTTTCGATGGAACGCCGCCCGTTATTACGAGAGGGGCCCGTGAATGGTCCCCAGCGGGCGCACAATGGCTCCCGTTGTCGTCGTCGAGTAACGCGGTTCCCCAGGCGTAGGCTCGAACCGTGCCGCGATCGAATTCGAAGGCATGCGAGTGCCAGTGGCCTCGTTCGAAACGGAAGTCCCTCTTTTAAATAGCATCCACGGAATCGCCGCGCGCGTTCCTCCGCCCTCGTTCCCGAACGATGCTGTTTTTTAGCCTGCTGAACGGCTTCCGGAATGCACGAGGGATCGCTTACAGGTGCGTTGATGACTGGACGAGGGACGGTAAATCGACGATGACGACGATGATGCCAGGCTTTTTGCGCGAGAGGTATTCATTATTTATTTTTCCTTTTGATGCGCCCGGGAGAAGGATAAATTGATCGAGTTTCTTCTGCTGCGTGTTGTTAATACACGAAGACTTCCTCGCGAGCGATCTTTGATTTTGCGTCCCCTTAATCAGAATATGCAATTATCTGTACGTAACTGCTCTTTCTCTGTTCAGGTTTACAGTTATTTACCTCATAATTAGTTATAACATGTCAGTGTCACTTCTTCAAACCGATACGTGGTTCTGATTAAACGCGATTGCCATCGAAAATATCCAATTCTACCTTCGATTGCTATGCAGAAAAAAAGAATTCCGATAGAAGTCGCAAATTTTCATTTTTCAATCGATCCATCAATTACACGAACTTCCAGTTCGCCATTAACCACCACTAATCTAACAAACCACCGCGTACAGCGCATTGAACACGCTCCATTGAACGTTCAACCCCGAGAACGCGACGGCGAACAACAATACGTCAAGTATTAAACGTTTCAAGCCGAGTTCCATCGGTCGGACTAATTTAAAAATCGCTTCCCCTCCTCTGAACCCGTGGTGTACACTTTCCATTTAATCCGAAGTAACCACTCGACGCGAGCCTCGAGAGTTCGAGTTTCCTCGTCGCCCTTCGTTCTTCGTCTTCGTGCACGCGTCCCAGGCAACGGAAATCGCGCGAAAGGCAGAGAGAGATAGAGATAGAGAGAGAGAGGGAGAGAAGGGTCGGAAAGCAGCCCCGTAATTAACGCCCTTGCGAGAGGCCACAGGGCCCGGACCTTTCTCTCTGTTTACGGTCAGCGGTTTAAACGCTCCTCCTGGCACAAGAGTCTCGTGTTACTCGGCCTTTCTTCTCCGTTCCGGGGCCCGTGACGACGATGTTCGTAGCCGACGATCTACTCGCAGGGGTTCCTTTCTTGCTCGCTGAATTTCGTTTAAAGTTAATTAGAACTGGCCACGTCACGTGGCTACGGTTCCTGTTCGTCCGTGTACGCGAACTTTGCGTAACACAGGATAAATTACGTGCTTTTCTTTTTTCTTGCATTGGGACGGAAGCGCAGTCTATTTTCTGTTGCGTGTAAACTATTTTGAATTTAATTTAAATTATTTTCGCTAGATGCAGGTAGTGGTATTAACCTGGGTACATTGTGAATTGGATGAATCGTGGCCACTGAATTGTTATAATCTTTGTATTTGTCAGATATTGGATAATTGCATCTGCTTAAAATAAATCAGAAAATACTGAATGTTTATTAACTTTATTACTTTAAGTACGAATTTAAATCCCGCGTTGTAAACACAGGTTGGACGGACTTCGAATGACGGCATTGAAACTTTACGTGGACAATAAAATGAAAAAATGATATCCAAAAAACAGTGCAACAGAAATTCATGAAGTAAAAATTAGAATGATCTGTATTAAATTCGTTAAACTTTTTGCGACAATCGTCTCACGGATTTAAAAGTATATTTACTAAAAAGTATATTTATTAAAATATACAAAATGTATAGAACTGCTCTAATCTATTGCAGGTTACAGGATACTACTTCTGAATGATATAACGAAGCGCAAGGGAAGGAAGAAAGAGAGACGGTTGGCTAAAAATTGACAAAGGGACCGGACCAATTCCCGGCGTTTAAACCAAGACGTCAGCGAAGAAGGTCCGCTCCAAATAGCGGGCTGTCTCTCGAAGGCAAAAAGAGGAGCAGCTTCGACGAGACATCCAATCAACGGGCCACGTACCGAGTGACGAAACTGGATCTCGCAGACAAAAGGTTATCGACACGAGGGGGAATCAGATCCGCTCGTGACTTCGCTGTCAAAATACGTAACGCAATATCGACGGGCAGAGTCGAAATACCCGGTATACGACGCACCGTATACACTGGGTGGCCATGATGTAACGGTGTCGTTTGACACTTGACGGGTTACAAGCTGAAACGAAGTGGCCTAATTTCTCGGGGGGATGCTGTCTGAAATTACCTTTCCAGACAATTTTTTTCGTCGAAAAGGAAACATTTTTTATTTGGAGCACGGATAAGTACGACGAACAGTTCGACGCATTTGATTTATATGATGAATTTGAACGTGTTCGATGTGCTGTGTGCGACTGTTTGTTAGGTCAGAAATCGTCGATCGAGAACCGAAAACTCATATAATTGATGAGTCAATTGGAATTCGATTTGATTTGTTCGATTTTCCCAAATTTGATTGAAAATTACTTATAAGTTTAAACGATAAAAAATTTAAAGATTGCTTAATTGCTGCTCATAATATTTGCTATACGATTAGACAATTTAAATGAAACGTATTAAAAAAATAATGAAACAAACGAATACGTAACAAAAAAGAGGTACATATGATGCGCAATACGTTGTCACATTTAATAAACTCGCAAAAGACTCGCACTAAATATCTCCATCAATTCTCATCTCCGGCATAAAGAACAAATAATACGACAAATCGACGTCCCGCCACTGAAACGCCAGTAACTCCCATCCGGTTTCCAATATCTTAAACGCGAGACCGTCGAACGCAACGTAAAAACGACTTCCCGAGGCTCGCGATCGTATAAACTCGATGGACGTTTAAAACGCCCGCATAGAGACCCGGCAGCGTCTAATTCTACGCTCTCGAGCGGGCCGCGAGCGGTATCGGCGTAAAATAAGACGTAACCCGGCTCCGACGGAATTAACGCCGATCCCGATGGTTTACGATCGCGTTAAATCTTCGCGCGCGACTTTTACCGCGTGTCCGCGTTAGTGGCTGTTTGTTAACCGGCCTCGAAGTTAATTTATCGCCGGTGGACCGAGGCGGCGATCGCCGCGTTAATAACCCCGTAAGCGGCCGCGCGGCTTCCTCGTGCGATCGCGAGGCGTCCAGCCGTAAACCCATCCGCCACGGTTGCGCCGCGAATTTCGTCGCCTCGTCGATCCGCCAACCCTTTACGCGTCGTAAATTAGCCATGGGATACGCGAGAGGTGCGCTTCCTTCTTTTATACCAACTGAAGTACAACTCTAACCGCGTGGCGATTTTTCTCTTCGTCAAAGGGAAAATTAAGAGAGTGGTAAACGCGTGATGGAACTTCGCTCGGTAAATAATTCTGTGGAGCGATGGCACTCGTTTCTCTTTATGTCTGAAGGACTACGCAACTAACTGGGAAAGGAGGAATCGAAGGATTTTCAGGACTATTCTTATCCGTGCAATTATTCTGATTTTCCCTTTTACCTTCTTTACACTCGCAGTGATTCATAAAGTTTTACGCTATTGGGTCGTATGCGCACCATGGTGAACTTTTCATTCGACCCATTTGAAATTCTCATTGTAAGAGGATGAAAGCAACGAAACTTGTAACGTGAACTCCTGAAAAGTTAAATGTACTGCTTTGCGGTAATGTACACCTTAAACTCTACACCATTTTCTTGGGAATTGTGGTCTTTATACTATTGTAAACATTGTAAAGTATACGTCAGAAGTAAAGATGGTTTAATTGTAAAGTATCACTTCAGTAATGTAAAATTAGAATGTATATTTTGGCTGAGAAAGCACAATAGCTTCAACACTAACTAATGCTATTCTAACGATTCTGGTTGAAATATTAAGAGACTCTAAATAAGGTTGCACAACACATCAAAGTTTCATGTAACAGGTTTATTTCGAATTGTAGATCGTCGCTGATAGATAAATTCCGAGTTCGAAGAAAGGAAGAAACTATTCAGGACATGTATACGTACGCGTTCATACCGACAAGAGACGATGATCGAACCGATACGAAACTGGACACAGAACCGTTACCAATCGCGCGCGTCACACGCATAAACGATTCTGAAAAGTGCAACGGTACAGTCGTTCATCTCGATTTAATTAAGATTTCCAAAGACAGACACGTTCGTGTGGCAGCTGGAGGCTCGAGGCTTTTGTTGAAAATCGCGTGACACCTTCCGGCTAAAGGAGAGGAGAAAAAACGCACGCGTGATGACCGCGCGTCTCGAAAAATCCAGTTGGCGAAGGGGCGAAGGAAACTGGTCCCTCGTCCGCGTATTACTGAGAAACACGGATGGAAAAAGGCGACGCACGTGTCGCGACTGAATGGGCGCTTTCTTCGCCGACGACCCGTGACACAAATTCAATGGCGTTCGACGAAGAGACGGATTTGCACAAAAGCCAGGCCGGGGACTCGTTGAGAAAAAGCCGAGAAACAGCCGGAGAGATGAACAGGATGTTTCTTGGTAAAAGTAGAGTTCGCGAGGGACTGTTGGATGCTGTGGCGTAGACTTTCATTTGGCGTCGAGGAACCAATTAGGAGCTCGGATAATTCACAGAAATATTGAAACGAAACATTGCAATTTATAGACGAGAGTTTGATCTTTTTCATCTATTGAGTACGTTCGAAAGTTTTCGCGTGGAATTCTTTCGCGTTTATTAACAGCACAGCATAAATGTTTGAATAAACAATATATTAGATTTGCACGACAGTATTTTCTGTTTCGTAGTGCGAAGTAAAACTCACCTTTTTATAATTTAATCAATTATATATCTGTCACTTTGTTCGATAACCAAACCTAAATTTCATATCAAAGGGAAAAAATGACACCACTGACACAAGTCTTTCAGACGTGACCATCGAAAATACTTTCCTGACAACCCAACAATATTGCACTGTGTTTAAGAATTAACAAACCTGCACGATGAAACTCGTACATGTTCTAGGTTAGATATTTATAAACCACAATGACGCACACCTTAAAAGTATCGAACAAACTAATTAAAATGCACGTAACCCGAATGCATCTATGAAACTCTAAGACGGTAACAATAAATCAGGGTTAGCGATCCGGATTCTAAGCGCACTAGCCTCATTGCTCATACATCGAACCAAATAGAACGCAATCAAGCCATTCAAACATTCTTTCACGTCCGATCATCGACTAAGCAAACCTATAACTTCAAAGCTGACAAAGTTCTATGAAAACCTCTGAAAAACGAATCACACCCGAAGAGAGCTGAGAAACGCATCGCGTCGCGGAGCCAGCATCCACGATCGGCTAATTGGCGCGCGCGCAACGATCGCCCGTGGACCCTTTTCGCCCTCGCGAGGGCTGCAGCTGCTGCACGCGGGCCCCGTGCAGCGCGAGGAGAGCACGCATCGTTTGTGCAGCGGGCTCGAGTGCGCAGGAAGGCGGGCGCGGCGGCAAAAGCCACTGCGTCCGGGATCAATCGAAATTGAAACGAAAACGCGAGCACGCGCCCCACTGGTTAACGACGGGGCGCGAGAGGTCACCGGTTATTAATGAGCCGGCACGCGAAACCCTTTCGTGACCGATTGTCCCGTCGATCGGGCACGAGATCGATCGATCGATCGATCGGGACGTGTTTCCACCCGGAAACGAACTCTGTGTATATAGAACGTAATGGGCCAGGAAGGGGTGGGTTCGTGCGACGTATAACAGATTCTGAGCCATTTAAAACGGGGCGTGTTCGACGCTGGGACAATCGGAGACTTTTGGTGAAACCGAAACGGCTGGTAGTTGGTGAATTGATACGTCTTGGCTGTTGAATCGGGGCATTTCTTTCTTTCTTTTCTTCCCTGTAGCTAGTTTGGCATTGTGAAGGGTTGTAAAGAGAGATTCGTTTGGGAGTTTTCCGTTCGGTGAACGGATATATTGGTTGGCTGGGCGGGGCTGATAGGGGTTCGAGATGTTGGTAATGATTACTGTTATGGAATTCTGTTCGTGGATATAGAACGATTAATGATGTAGGCAGGAATGGATGGAGTAACAGTGGTTCTGATTATTGTATGTTTTAGATGAAAGAATTTTTTTAGTGAACTAATTGTCCTGAAATGTATATTCAATTTTTGATCTAGTAATGCGAATATGTAACATCAACTTAGATATTGGTACGAACAAGTAACAAAATAATTAAGCAGTTTAATAGATAGAAAGAAACGACTTCTGAACTGTTTCGTAATTCTGTGCTGTATCCACAATGTATAATTAGACGCTATTTTAAAACCTAATAGAGTACGAAAGTCCTCTTTTCCTTAGAAAAATCATCACGTAACAAAGTTTGTTTCATTCCGGATAGATGACTTCATAATGGCATACGTGCATACAAGAATCTTTTATTTTTTTTTAAAGGACGCCATCATGTAACCACAAGGATATTCATTTTCAAACCGATAATTGCACGCTAATTGTGCGCGCATGAAATAAAGAGACAAAGCACCTACGTATAATAAAGTACAGTGTACAATTAATAAATCTATGTCGAGCAATTAATCCCTTGGCTGACCAATCGAATTTAAAATACCGTCTACAAAAACTATTAACCATTTTTTAAATACATTTACAGGTACATAGAACTCGCTACGTATCGCCATTGAGAAAAATAAAAAATTCGATAAAAAATCGACGCGCGCGTAATTTCAGTCCACAACAGTAGAAAAGTTGATCACGCGAGGGCTCGAAAACAGCCAAGGATAGAACGATGAAAACATGCTGCACCCAAAAGTACCTTTCGCTACTCACGTGACAGCCTCCGAAGTATCCGAGAAATCCACCGATTCGCGGAATCCACGATAAGGGAGGACGATAAATACAGTGCACGGCGGATGCGTAATTGGAAATAAAACAGTAAATATCTGTCGCGGGTCGGCTTAATTCCCAGCGATGATCGGGGAACCGAAGAAGTCGACGTCTCGCGATAGAATCGTGGTCTGTTCAACGGTTTCACAATGGACGATTGTGCGGTTCGCAAGGTCGACCTCTTGCATTCCGTGGCGTGACGTAATGGCGGCGTTAGAGGCTACCGCGGTGTCGATTGGATTTTCGGTTGGCGGCTCCCTCCGTCCCTCTGGTTACAAAAACCATTCATAAACGATCCGATTCGACGAACGGACCACCCAACGCGACAAAGGACGCTGGGCATACAAATTCTACGGGAATCGAGTTCCCATTAAACCGTTACGAGCAACGCGTACCCTGCACGACAAATCTCTGAGCAAACTCTACGCTGATTACGATCGACGTATGAATAGGAGTCGCGTACGGCTTTTGTACCGTAGAATGTCCCAGAGAGTAACACAACCGTTTGGCAATTCGAGATGTACGATTAGGATAATTAATTTCGCAGGATCGACTGCTGTCACGTTCGACGCCGCGTTTGCGGATATTGTTTACTTCACGGCAGGTAGAACGAGATGAAAAAAGTGGTTTTGAAAAAATGGCCGCGGCAAGATCGTTTAATGTCGGTGGACAAAGCTTGTCTCTCGACTGCAGCTCTCGAAAGCAGGCTCGTGCATCGGCGATTCCGCGCAATCGCGGACGCTCCGATAAGATCGCGATGCAAAACTCGCTGGCCGGCCGTGACAAGTAGTGGTCGCGAATTTACGAGCCTGACGGTTGTTTCCCGCCACTGTCTTTTAAGCCGCGCGCACAACGAAATCGATCGAGCGAGCCCGCGGAGTCCCTTCGGTTCAAGATTTATCGGTGCTTCACGGTAGATTGAATTTATGACGAAGAAACTGTTAATTAATGCCCCCTTTTATTTCCTATCGGCCTCGCCGCGTTAGTCACGGCTGGTAACTTTGAACGTGTAATTTCGGAGTTTTTACGCTCCCACCGTTGATCACCGTGTACGGTTTCAATTTATCGTCCCTCGCTGTCGTATTACGGGACAATGGGCCCAATTTAATTTAATCGCGTCCGATCATCCGTGAACCATTTATTCGGATGTGGAATAACAAACTGGTACTCGTTCACGCTTTTTTTCCAACAGAACGCATCAAGCGTTTCCTATTCCTGGTATCTCGAGTGAACTTCCAATTATTCACACTGATCTTATCGCCCGCGTGTTAGCCTTTCGACTGATTAAACAGTTAAAATGTTTACCTGCAATCAAGGTCATCGTGATTATATAATTACGGTTCTACGCGAAGATCTCCTTTCACGCTGCACACTCGCCAGTATCGTCTCTCGTACGGTTCCCACATTAATTCCGCGTCGTTCTCCCATTAACCTGGATATTTCCATAGCGAAACGCGTGTGCAGAGAGGCGGAACGACGCGGAGCTTCTTCCTGCTCCCGTCCACCGACCGTTCTAACTTCTTCCGCGGCGCTTATTACCGTCCCGGTTATGAGGATCGATCCGAAGCGCATCTCGCGGCGGACGGTGGCGATATCGTGTCGCGGATTAACGAGCGGTCGCAGCATCGCTGCCTTATCATCATCTTCGCCTGGCCGACTTTATTATACAGCGAATCGTGCACGAGATAAGCGGTGTCCCCGGGTGCTGGAACCGCGCGATCCTTCGCGCCTGATAACAAACCACCTTTGAAGCCGCGTTATCGAATCCGCGTTCAAAGCTGGCGGCTCCGTTTCGTTCGACGCGCGGGAAACGTGGTTAAATTTGAAATATTCGCGACGATTCACCTCGTCCTCGTCGAAATCCACGAATCGTTACGAGTACAGTGATATTTGATTTAACGCAGCTCTCGCGAATCGATGATCCTTGAAACGTGCTTGTATCCGGGCGTGGTCAGCATAGAATTTCTGTTCTATCCGTTTGGTGTTACGTGGGATTATGTTGCTCTTGAAAGAATAAGTACAATTTTTTTCTATCATTTTTGAACAGATTTTGTTTGCAATTTTCTAACAGGATAAATGCAGTGTTACGAATTGTTTTTGTTCTTATGTTACGAGGTGAAGATTATCTGCGTTGAAGAGTTCGAAGAGAAACTTTAAATGGCACTGTTCTGGAGCCCTCGAGTGCAGAGGGTTAATAATAGAAATTTTTTGTTTTAGTGATTAATCTATTAAGAATGAACAAAGATATTCAGGGATCCTATTCAAAGAAATTTTGAAACTTCTTCTAAGTTATTCCAGATGGCACTAGATACAGCTCTCTCTTATTGGATCTCTGCCACTATTCGTTTATGTTACCGTAAATCGAATTGTTCAAAGCTTATCGCCAAGAATATATCGTATAATTATAAAGGTACGTTAAAATTCTTGTACAGAAAAAGATCGAGGAACTTTTTTTAAGAAACCGACAATGACCCAGAAAGTAGAGGAGTATCAATGAAAACGATCCAAAAATACGTTCGAAACGAAAATATCGTCAGAGAGGCGGTGAAATGCCTCTGATCTACGCCCGTTTGCTTTTCCACACGTCGACAGGCGGAAATTATTCGAAACGACTCGCGGAATCTCAAAATCCCACGAGAAAGTTTTCCTTCCACATTCCACGGAGCGTTTGGCCTGCGTCCAAGAATTCTACTCGCCTCCTCCCTCTCTCTCTCGCTCTCTTCCTCAGTCTCTCCATTAGATAGGGGAGTTCTTCAGGGGACAATGCACCAGAGGGGAAACGTTCCCCAGTCGCCTTCGCAGAATTTCTTTTAATAGATCATCTCGACGAGATTCAAGAAAATTTCACACTCTCCCAAGGAAACTTCGAGCCTGGCGAAATTAACGGGATCGAGGAAGTTCGATGAGAAACTGCTCCTGGCGAAGTTCAACAGAGTTCGTGAAAACTTTGCGCGCTTTTCATCGCGGATGAAAGCTTCGAAGTAATGCTTGACCGAGGGCGAAGTTTCGTGCTCTTCGAAATGAAACGTCACCGTATTTCGAAGTTATAATTTACGATATGAAATATAGGAAAATTATTTATTGTCGTACGAAGGATTCAGTGTTTTATCTGCAAATTAGTCATTTGCGCAATTATTAATTACATTATCCAACAAAATTATTACGTACAATTAATAACTGAATAATATTGTTTTAGTGACACTTGGCGGCTTAGTAATTACTAACATTTACTATACAGTAGTTGCACGATTCCAGTTTAAATCAGAATAATTTCACTAATTTCATAAACGAAAAGTGAACTTGTAAGAAGGAAATGTTCAAAGGTCCAAATCAAGTTCACAAATTTCTACCATTTTTGTATTGTTCCATCAAAAGTATCTATTTCTGCATAAAGAAATTCGTAAGTTATGTTATTCACCAGACGCCATCAACTATTCGAACCATACCAAGTTAATTTCAACAAGCTCATCCTACAGAAACGAGTGTCCATCGGAGAATTTGTACACGCGTCTATGCTACTTCCACTGAGAAATTTCTAAGCTCTCTAACGATACAGTCGGCTGTAGAAAACGCGTCTCGTTATTCGAACCACATGCAACAACGTGTCACCGTCGTCTTTTGTGAGCGCAGTAGAATCTGCTTTGACGCCGAAATAACGCGAAAACCACGCGGCCTGTTTTGTTTCTTCCACTCTCACCTTTTGCTCTTTTTCTCCCGCGGCTTACCGTTATTCGCGCGCGAATGCCTGCTCCTGGCTTTGAGGGATTAATTACGCCGTCTTTTGATCTCGACCCAGGGCCAAACGAGGATTAAACTCGTTCTTGCGCGTTCGTTGGAAAAACTGAACAACTGCAACTACTCCGTTACTGTATCACATTACGCTTTGATTACCACGTTGCTTAAACACATTTAATACTCCGCTATACCTCTGTATTATTTAGAAACATTGAAATTTCTTACAACTATAAAAAGTTTTCAAATGTACACGTAAATATTGATATTTGCTAGCTATTAAATGTGAAGTGACAAACAAATTTGAACAAAGGTACAAGGTATAAGGTAATTATAGTTCTTTAAACTAATTATGTGGTATAAAGGAGTAAAGTAATTATAGTTTTTTAAATTAATTAATGATTAAATAATGATAATGTCAATAAATCGCACGATAGTTACATTTCTTTCGAGCTTTATCCCAAACGATTTGCAAACCAAAAAGAAAGAGGAAAGAAATCGACGAAGGAACTTCGAGATCGGACAATCGGAGCTGACAGAGTTTGAAATCGGAAACGCGCGCCACTTCGCGAGCCGAGCCAATAGCGTGTCCGCGCGGCCGGTAAAAAGGGCAACGCTGGCGACCCAGCGGCTCGCGGACTGGTTCCCATTTAAGTCGACCGCTAACCGGTACGATTCATGGGATTCACACGCCATTAACCCCACGATGGCTGTTAACACGTCGGAAAAAGAACACGGCGAGACGTGTGGGGTTGGTACGTTTAATTTATCGCTTTATTATATAGTGGCCGGGGTGTTCACAATGCCAGGGTCATTAGCAGCGGCCAACGAAACGCGCGCTCCAGCCTCTATTTTTATGGGGTTCCTAGCGGGGTGCGCGTGCAATGAAACCTGGTTAAATCGCAATAACGTCGCAGACGCGGTGAAAGGCACCATTTTCGATTTGGTGCGCCTGATATTCGATTAACCTGGCGTTCTCCAAACTTTTTCTTATCGCGGAATACTATTTAACTCTTTGCGCTCGAATATCCCCTCTGAGGAGACATTACTTACTCCACCGTAGTTTTTTGAAAAATACACGTTCTCCTGAAGTTTTCTATTGAAATGGAAACTTTCTATCGCCAGGAGACGTTAACAATGAAAACTATTGCTACGATATCGCTAAAATACCGTCAAATTTTTGGCGATGTCCTTCATACTTTCATTAAACTCTCGATTGCTGTATAGATGTATCAATAATAGAATAGTGACAATAAGTTTGAGTAGAAAAACGTTTTCAATAAAATTAGATTAACCTCGACGCGCACATGTCGCATATAGACCACAAGTTCACATACCGTCACAAAATTCATCGAACCTAAAACTTTCAATTAAAATCCGGGAAGAGCGTCCGAATGAATCGTCTCGGTTCGATAGCTCGACACCTCCGCCGGAAGGCTCGCGTCTCTCCCAGCGAGGGGGTGCGAATTTCACCGCTCCCCTGCTTTGTATTCAGCCACTCGACTTTTCCATCCTGGCCTGGTGCGCACCGGTTATTTTTTCGCCGATTTTTCTGCACGCGTCAGCGACTGACACCGTCGAGAAGCTATCGACTTTGTCTCTCCCTCTCTGTCCCTCTCCTGCGTGCGTGAGTCTGCGACAGGGTGGCTTTTTACATCGTTCTCAGCTGTCCATCCCCATTGTGCACCCCGGTCGGAATTATTTATAGGCAAAGGATGACCAAACACAATTTATGCTGGCTACGTGAACACGCGCTCGCGATTGTGCAACGAAGCTCGCGCATTGTGCGCGAAACCTACGTTTCCTCGCTCTCGCGTTTGGCTACCGCGATTCGACACGCGTCCCCCGGTGGCTGCAGTTTCGCCTTTGTGAGCGGATGCGCGGACGTCCAGTGAAATCAGAGACATCGGGTGAAAGTATGCAGGTAGCACCCCTTGGTTTACGTTTATTCAGAATAACGTCGTTTGCGCAACTCGCCGTTTCCCCGTGTAATTCCCCGATTCTCCCTATGACTGGACTGATTCTCAGTTCAGTGTTGACGTATTTACTCAGCCGCGACGTCCTGCGCTCGTTAAAACAAAGATTTTTACTCAATATGGATTCATTTTTATCACTGTAAATATAGATCTATTTTATGTAGATTTGATTTATGTCGACTTTCGTAGGAACGGAACTGGGGCGTAAATCGAGGGCTATCTGTACTTGGAATGACGAATACAGTTATTACTGGTGAACTGGGTTAATTGAAACAGTAAAAATCGATTGATGTATGAATTTCATCGTATTGGTTGCACAACAATGTTCTAATAATTTTATATGTAATACACATCGAAGAATTTACTGATAATTAGGATATTTCTTTTAACCACCAGAAGCTAAGTACGTAACAAATTTTTTAAAAGGAGATCTCTACGTTTTTCTTTTATTCGATTGAAAAAAGCCCATGTTGCGCACACATCAATTGAACCAATCTCCACCGCACAACAACGCCATTTTTTATGCATATCGAATGAAACGCGTCAACAACAATCGAAATTCCATTGTGCTCGCCAGAGGGGAAAGATCGGTTCGTCCCGGTGAATTTTTCCGCGTTTCCTCGAGCTCTGCCAACTGGACTGGCTCTGTCAAAGAAACGCGTCTCGCGTCTACCGGGCGAGGCGTGAACCAGTTCATTGTGCTGGCGGCCATAAATTCACCGACGCCATTTACGATGGACCGTGGGCTATTAGAAATCGCTTTTCTCCAGATGTATCGAAGTCGTATTATGGCGTCGACCGTATGCAGAGCTGAGGGACGCGGTCGTTTGTCAAACGCGCGTCAAACAAAATGCCCGAATTCCGAATGCATTTCAAGGGACGATCGATGCCACGGGAACGCTTGCGTCCAGTCACGGTTCGGTTATTAATTTAAAACGCATTCGTCGGCTTTGGAATGTCGCTACGCTCAGCGGATGGAAGGTTCGCTGAATTTAGACAGCAAATGCACGCTCGAGTCAAATATCATGTTTTTCTGAATGAAAGTGTAGGTTCAGCGGATTCTCGGACCGGTTGAATCGCTTGTTCGTAGATCATGAACGTTTTGTGCATACGGTAGCAGAAAGTATCTCTGTATCACTGTAATTACCTTAGCATTTGCATGGCGAAGTTAAATGGCATCGATACGCGATCATCGTCCTTATGTTTAACGCAATATTTGTTTTTACCTTGTATAATAATTGTTTTTTATCGTTTATACATTTCAGGGAAATTTAAATGCCTGGGTATTTAAGAACAGAATATAGAATGTATGTATAAAGAAAATTTGTTCGTGGAACCTCGAAGGCGTTCTTGGAACATACTTCGGCTAAATCAAGCTACACCCATAAATATCGCATTCGTGATGTATGGCGTCGGTGCGGTTAAACGAGAACTGACTACGTGTCAAGAAATATCACGTTCATCGCATTACCATACTCGCCTTTTTTCTTTCTAAAGACGCAAGTACGAGAAACTATTTAAACAGCAATTGTACGCATGACGCAAACGTCAGCGTAAGTATGAATATCAAACAGGTAATCGACAAGAATATCAAATTTTGAATACACGAGTTTGCATCGTATATCGAAATATTATTGAATTAAATGATAATAATGCAAGATTATTAGCGATTTCTAAAAGAAAATACGGGATAGAAGATCAGCTTGGAAGCTACAAAAAGCCGCAAAAATGAAGAATCACGAAAGCAACCACGTCCAATGCTTCATTTCCTAGCGAAGCGACTTTAAAACACATCGAAGCTCGCGCATAAACGCATACGTATAAAGTGCAGACTTTAGTAGATAGTATACGTATACGCGAGCAATTACCCTTATTCCTCTTCATCGAAATGGATCTCGAACCGCAATAGCCTCGTTTCACCCTCGTGGATCGCCCCTCGAAATTGCTACCAGGTGCTGCAAACGGCCGTGCAGCAGCGCGCAGAAGTAAGCAAATAGGTAGACGCGCGACATCGTCAGCGAGAAGAGAAACGGGGACGTTAAAAACCCGGCGCACGTGGTTTCCAGTTCCTGCAGCGGCACCCACGAGACAGGACGCGGCGGGGGCGCGACAGGGCTGATGCGTTACGCGCGTCGCGAATGCGAGTGCGGCTGCGAATGGTATACAAATGAGCAAAGGCGGGTCTTCAAAGCGACGAGGACGACGACGAGAGAGAGGCGGAACCCGTAGCGCCGTGGCCAGATGCTTCTTCTCCCTTTCTCCACGCGGCGGATCTCTTCCGCCTGGAGAACGAAGCGCGCGTCAACATCCCCCTCGAGTCTTCTCTATTTTAATAGAGCCGTTCTTTTTGCGATACGCCAGTCAACGGTTTCCGGTACGATCGTTGGAAGAGAGGAGGAAATTGCGGATGCTTCTCATGTTCGCCCTTTTGGGGAAACTGGAGCTACGTGGCGCGTTTCGCGAACGCTTTGGGTCTCTTTGTGTACGTGCGAAACGGGAAACTAGCTTCTGGTTTCTTTTTGGTAGGTTCTTGGCTCTTTTCGGGGTAAATGTGCGCTGGGTTTGTTACTTTGTGATATAACTCTTGCGGAAGAATAGTGCTTGTGTGAATAAATCCTTGTATTGTGCTCTGACCTTTTTGTTTCCTCTTGTTCTTCTTGAATCGTTTGAAAAGTGAGCAAGATTGTTAATTACATGGAATTTGTTTTTTTCAGTTCGATAAAAAACTGAAATTTCCTCGTCAATTATTTGAACATCACATGAGATATTCGATGTTTCAATAACTGCTAAATAAATTACGAAAATTAAAATGTGACCGACACGAAAGGGATCTGACAATTCAATTTTAACTTGAAAAAGATATAACAATCTGTTTCACGATTCATAAAAACAGTCCCCCCATGTGATAGACTATTTAAAAGCGAGGATTAATATTTAAAACCCTTCGACGCGTACACAAACAAGACACCCATGTATTCTCGTGCGCGAACTAAAATATAAATACATGCTAATATCTGGTTGCGAGCGGTTTAAAAATGAATCTTCGTCTACGCTCGCCCTCTTACATATTTTTCATTTGTCGTTTTGACAATCTGTCGGAGGGGTAAATTATTAGCGGCGATTAATGGCCGCGTGAAATGGGACGGATCCGATTTCGCAGGGCTCGCCTGCATAAGCAGATGATACATCATCAGGATGATCCGCGCAGCCGACGCACCCTTCAAAAGCGACGCGTCCAGCCGACAACTAAATTCTCACGTTTATTACGCCTCTTCTCTCGCGATTACTCATGAATTTCAAACGGGCGCGTTAATTTCAATTAATTCGAGGTTAGTCCTTTTCTTTGCGCTGCTAATTAATGGCGATTAATTCGACGCCAAAAAAGCATCGACCGTCCAAAAACGCGCGAGACGTGAGGAATAATAAAATGAGCACGAGAAGCGATTTAAAAAAGGGAAGATCGACTGTATATCTCGTTACATAGGAAACGGCTGCACAGGTGAGCAGCTTTTTGTCGCTCGAACGCTTCGGCAGGAGTCACGGACCAATTTCGAATCGGATATTTATGCCGCAGTTCGAGCGTGAAATGCTAATGGCGTTAATTACGGTCGATCGAGCATTCTCCATGGGGGGAAAAATATGGATTACATCCGAACACCCGTGAAATATCTATGCCTACTCGCGCGGAAGACCTTTTCATTCCGCTTAGAACATAAAAAACGGCCCCGCAGCGTTGCAGCTTGCATCCCTAAACTCTATTTATGAATTCCTTTGTTTCACTCCGCTCGCAGGAGCCGAGGAGGACTTTCGTTCGCGTTTTGTACGAGTTATCCATTTGCTTACTTTCATTTCATTTCGGATAATCAACAATTTTTATTTTCCATTAAAAAAAATTTAACAATCCAACGAATCTTTTATCAAATATTAATTGTGACGGAATTGAGAACATCGATTGTAGAATTGGATTCAGTAAAATTCGTAGGAGCGCGAATCGTTTAAAGGTCTAAGCCCAGTACTGGAGAGTCACGCGTTTCCATCGCCACGACGGAAACTCGTTTCCACGGTGAAGAAAAAGCGGCAGCGGCGAAGAAAGAGAGAAGGTCCATCTTCTTGCTCGAACGGCTGGCGACGAGCGTGCGCACACATGGTGTCCTCGTGCGTTGCACGCGAACACCGACTTCCTGTTGAACGACTCGCTCGCGCTTTATCCCTCTGTTTCTTCTGGTCCCAGCGGCTATCGTGGGATGCGCCCCGCGGCGAAGGTTGCGCCGTACTTCTTTTAAGGTCACGCAAAGCGGCTTTCGGTGGCCGCTACTTAAACCGAGCCCCTCTCTATCTGCATCGATGATTCCGCGAATTTCACGGCGATACCAGAGAGCGTCGAGGTCCAGAGTGCTCCAGCTAGAAGAAAGCTGGTGCGCGTCGTCGTGGCAGAACTTAGCCGCCATCTTCTCGGACGTAAGTAGCGTATCCGCTGTGGAGGGATGTTTTTTTGACGGCTTTGTGCGTGAACTCGCGGTCAGAGAGTATCGTTGACCGATGTTTCGATGAGTAATTGAAAGGGTTGAGCGCGAAAATATGGATCGTTCGATGTTCTTCTTCGAATATTGATCTGTTTGCGAAAAGAGTCTTCGTATCGTTAGAATCGTTCGCAATTCTTTTTTCGCGATCCTTAATCGCGATCTTCCACAATTCCCATAATTTTTATAAATAATACGTAGAAAGACTACTTCCTTTTCATTTAAGTACATATCATTTATTCTTCCATCAAATTAGTACGCTTTAATTACACACAATTTCATGGTTAATTCCCGCGTTATACCCCAAGCGTTACGCGATTCAACTTCGTTCACGGCTCGAGGAAACCTCTCGCACCTACTGGATTCACTCTATCACACGATCCGTTTAATCCTCGTAACAGTATTCCCACAAATTTCCCCACCGCCACGCACGCGTCCCGTTCCACGATCTCCCCAGCACTTGGACATTCCTCAAACGTTCTCCGCGCAACGAAACAAACGAAACACGCAGACGCGATAGCCCAATAACGTTACTTGCGATCGACGTCGTTACTCTTCACTGTCTCGTTTCGAAACGGATACCGTTCCTCGGCACCGATGCGAGCCAATCAACCGGAGCCGGTTGATCAGCGTCGAAAAACGCGTTTATCAGTCGCGTCGCGGAAAAGTCGACCTTTTCCGCGGCGCGCGAATTTCCTGGGGGGCTCGCCTCACGTGCATAACAGGCCGCCGCGCTTTGGATCGCGTAGCCGGTTGGTATTGACGATACGGTAGGTCAGTCACGTTATGCAAAGAGCGTGGGATCGACGGTGAGGCGTCGCGTTACGGCGCTGAGTAACTTCCCTGGCCTGGGCTGAACGACCACGATACGGGCCTCATTCAGGGCTCCCTTTTGTCCCCCCCTTACTGTTCATTCGTGGCCTCGGTGGTTGGGTTCGCGCTGTGTTCTTCGCTTATTTGGCGGCGGGCATTTTTATCGTGTCCAGTTTGGATGCTGCGATCTTATCCGCGAGAGATTTCTAGAATACCTAGGGTTTGTTATTCTGTAGATTATCGAGTGGTAACAAAGAATTAAGTTATTGGGGATTTTTGTGATGCCTGTGCGATTTTGGAGTGGTTAATGGTTGCGAATTAGTAATATAAATGTGGGAATGGTTTGTTATTCTGTAGATTATCGAGTGGTGGCAACGAACGAGGTTATTGCGGATTTTTGCAGTGCACGTGCGATTTTGGAGTAGTTAATGGTAGCGAATTAGTAATATAAATGTGGGAATGGTTTGTTATTCTGTAGATTATCGAGTGGTAACAAGGAATTAAATTATTGGGGATTTGGAATGGTCTTCAGAGACGTCGATAGTGAAGTTCACAAGCCAATGCTAGTCTTTTGTTTTGGTTTTTCAAAACACGTTGTGACACGTGTCTCTTTTGGCGAATCAGATAATGTATATCTTTTTGTTAATTTCTTGCCTCCTTCGCCTTCGAATCCTAGGTAAATAATTTTTTATTATTTCGAATATTAAATATGGATCTTCAACATTTAACTTTTCCATTTACCATTACTACTATACAGTTTGAAAATGTCTTTTAATTTGTGAAAAGTTGAAAGCTATCGTTTAAAATTTATGATACACATATGTTTTTGGGGACTCGATCGTTGAACATCGATCGACGAAAACGGATTTTATTGAGCCCGTTCACTTCCGGTTTCTCGATATGAATATTAATCGGCCGATTAAAATTCAAATCCGTAGCATCGATCGCGCACTCGTAGCGTTGCTTAATTGCAATTAAGAACGAGCCTATTCTATAATCGCTTCCTAAGCAGATACGCCTTTCTAAATGAAACGCGACTCGAAGACTGAGCACAAAGTGGGCGAGGAAAACTGTTACTCGAATTAATCGGATCAATTTATGGCTTGTTTTAATGAAACGTTTTCATCTCTGAAATATTTAGTTACAATCGTTGTGCCTCGACGGTGTTCATCGACGTGAAAATGAATTTAAAAACTGTGAAAATAAATTTACATTTTTATCCGTTTCTTTCCAATTATTTACACGAATATTTTTGACAAACATTTTGTATTCATTTGCATATTTTTCACTATGTATAATCGCATTAATTAAATTTTTTAACTATCACATTAGTTAGAAATAAAAGCTCGACTTCAGCGAAATGTATGATTTATGTAGAACTTAAATAAAAGCAAGTATCTGCGTACATAGAACTATTTTGTTGTGTATTTTATTTAATAAAAATATATATGTATTACTATAATTTATGTAATTGCTAGCTTGTACTTGTGGTGTGCCGCAGAATTATCAAAAAGAAAACATTGGAAGGCGAAAGGTTGTAGAGCATTGCGTTATTGCACCTAATCTCGCTTAATCTCACCTAATCTCATCTAATCTCCTCTATACTATCTTCCTATCAAGCAATTTTCTCCGCAATTACTAATAATCACATTTATTCTAACATCACGATTAAACGAACAAACATTACAACCAAACAGACAACCTCTGCTCGCTGGAACGTCCCGTGAAATCAATTAAACCATCAACAACAAAATTATTCACGATCCATAATCGCAGCTCGAGAAATAATATTTTACTCGACACCTTCGCAAAAAAAAAAAGAGAGAAGTAACTAAAACTCTCATAAATTCATTACGTTGAATAATTCATAGCGCATTCATTAAATTTCATGGTAATTCATGAAATACACCGCGCTATTACATCGAACACGTTTCTGGCTCGCTCGCCGAAACGAAAGAGACAAAAGGAAGCACCAACCCGCGTGCACCACCGTTACGTTGTTCGTGGGCAAAAATTACGCGATCCCCGTGGAACAAGCGCGAACAACCGATGTACAAGGAAGCGTTACTGCACCCGTTGCACACCTCTAATTGAATCGAAACCCGGCCTCGTGGCCAGAAACGTGGGCCGCGCTCCCTGAGGAACACGATCCGGCGATATTTTACGCTGCCCTAGCGGCGGACTGCTCGCGGAACTGGTTCCCCTCGAATAATTATCCCCTTCCAGGTGAACGGGGCTTGCGTCTCGCGATCTAGGTCCCTGGGACGTGTCAGCGACATCCAATCTCGTTGCAGTGATTAGTATTACCACAAATTTCATTTTTTAAATGCAGTAGACGCACCCTGTAACGCAGGGGTTCGTATGACACGAGAAAATCGTAACCTTGTTCGTGGAGTACTCTGAAAGTTGAAAGTTATGAGTCGTATAACCCGGTAAGATGTAGTTTTATTATGTTTCAGCTCGGATAATTGATGTAACTTGTGCCTGGTGACGCTGAACGTCATTTGTATTTACCAATTTCAGAGTTACCATGGTTTTAAAGGAGAATGTTGTCGTGTAATATAATAATAAGTATGGATAAATGTGTAGCTGCATGTTTCATTCGACGCTGAAATGAATAACAAAATTGAAATTCTTAATTTGGGTATTCGTTCAGTTTGAAAAGAAATAAAAGATATTTTAACTCTTGCACGTTAAATATTAATCTGACATCTTCGTTATGTATGTGTGTAAGTGTATGTTTGTGAATAAATAAACTGAGACGCAGGGCGCTTATTCGCCTGAACATTCGTTGAGCTTGATTATTAAAAATAGTTACATGAAGCAAATTTTTTAATTGTTTCGATCTTTGAAGGACTCATGCATTTGTATGATCTAAGAAACTCATACAGCACGGAACAACCGTGTTATAGGATGATCCAGTGTGTATCTGTACACTTGTCGATAAAAATAACAAGGTTACTAAGTGAGAAATCAACCGATCGCAAAAGGAAAATTTCGAAAGTGGTTGGAATCGGCGGATCTAAGGTTGCCTCTCGCTGAATGCGAAGGGTTGAACGTACAGGTCTCTCTTCAACAAGTACGTACAATAATATGCAACATTTATTACTCAATGGTCTCGCATTCTCAGCACTTCAATTACTTACATTTTTGTTATCTCATGCTCTCGGCGAGGTATAATAAACACGACCTTAATTACACAATTTGTTTTATAAACTCAATGTTTATAGATACTGTGGCTTTAACTGCCTCGTTTTACACAGGTTTCTCCAGCGAACGATAACAAGGATGCATAAATAAATATTTCCAGTACCGCGTCTCGTTGAAAATTGTTCGCAATTTAAATAAAGTAGCGGCGAAGTTGCGATAATTTATCCCAGGCAATTAAATATCATTTTTTAGTAATACCCTGGAACGACGTGCAGATCGATCGTAAATAAAAACGGTTAACAGTGCGTAAGCGGCCAATCAGCCGCGAGATGATCCAAGATTCCGCGTCCCCCAACTCGTTTTCCAAGACGCGATTACCCGGGTCCGAGTAAAACGAAAATCGAACGGGTGACAGATCTCGTGGCAACCTGTTGCAACGGTTAATTGCGATCGATTAAGAACCGTGTTGCTACTAAGTGGCGGTACGACGGCCATGTTCTTGCTCCTTTTCGCTAATTGAATCGGTAAAAAATGATCGAGCAGCGGCGGAAAAAACGGTTACTCGCCGGACGAGCGCAGAGTGGAACGGAACCGGTTGCACGTGTGCAACAACGAAATAAATTATTGTTATTGGAATACTTTTTTACGGGCGATCGCGATGCCTCGTGGCTCGCCAGGGACGGGATTGTTTTAACGAACGCCAGCAGCGTTCGACTTGGTTACCCGTTCTCGCGTCGAAACGGTTCAGAAAATATCCTCGAATAATCTCGCGTGAATTATTCGTATCCTCTCAGCGTGACTATTTTGCGATTTAATCGACGATATTCACCGATGGTACGATCAATTTCGTTTAACTAACGTCACTACGTGTCTCTACGGTGAAACGACGGTGGGAATCGCCAGCATAAATTTAATAATAGCGCCGGGTGCTTTCTTCGTAAATGAGAAGGCGTGAAATTATCGGGGCTCAAAATTGAAAGGAAAACCTGTTACGTTAATCTACCGTTGCGAGAAAGGGGGACGAAATTAGTCTTGTTCTCCCCCCCTCTGGGGACTTGAAATTGCCCGGAAGTAATACGGGGAGAAATAGAGTAGTGGTTGCGCGCGATGAAGACACGAAATTAATCACAGGAGGTCACTACTTTTCTTACTTATTCAGAGACCGCGGATTTATCATCGCCTACGGTGCCTTTAAAAATACGTGCGTGTCGGATATTCGTGTACGATTTATTCGCTATCGAACTGTCGTAAATAAACTCGCACTCTGTTATAATACGTTGCGTTATCTGCTAATGAAAGACGAGCCAGCATATTTGCGAAAACAGCAAGAGGAAAACGAAATTAAATGGAGAAGGTAGAGGGGACCCGCGAGGAAATCTTATTACAAGATTCGCCGAGCAACAGAACGAGTAATTGAGCGATAAGGAATCGATAAAATTAGTAAAAAAAATATTTGATCAATTTTCGAAGGGAATTTTCCCTTTCCCCTGCGAACGGATTCCTCTGATCCGTTCATCCGGTCGATTTCTACGCCCATAGAATATCCGTGGACGATCTCGCGATGTCCACCGTGTAACAAGAGATATTAAATGCATCGTTGATCTATCGATACGCTTTAATAATTACTCCAAGGCCGAGGAAAAGAATAATTATGATCGATCGACTGGTATTACGAATAGCTTCCTGTTATTGCTACATTCCTGGCTTGCATGGTACACGCGGTGATGCACATTCGTCTACGGAATTATTCGAATGTTATCCACGAGAATTAGTATTGTATTTTTCTTTCGCTAGAATAAACAATACTTTGTTCGAAGAATTTGAAATTAAAAGGCAACGAGTTGAGTCCTTCGCACTCGAGGACTTTGGAACAGAGTCATTTAAAATATTTCATTAAACTCGAGGATCCATCGATGAAGACGATGCAAATAATGTTCAGCTCCTAACATAAGGACAAACACAAATGGTAATAGCTTCGTATAATCTCTTAGCAAATTGAGAATGTTATGTAAAATAACATTACTGTTACTTTTTCTGTCGAGTGCAAAGGGTAAATTAGTCACCACGGAGAATAAAGTGATAGAAATCATTTCCCTCTTCCACTCGATCTCACGTTTTCCTTACCCAACGCCATCGCTAAAAAGCTGGTCGCACTTTTCTCAACACGCGAGCTACGCTTACAAGGAGTACGTCGAATGGCTAAAAGCAGTTCTCACGAGGAACGCCGTAAACGACAATACATAGCAATTCTTATCCGAGGCGATCGACGATGGAATCGGAGCGTTAACGCGCTTTTTCGTGCGGCCAGATTAAAGGCAGTTTCCATCGCGAGGAGCGTGGACAAAGCGAGCAACGGCATAAGGCCACCGGGCACTCTCGACGCGCGTAGTATTTCCGATTACCAGGCTCGATCTCGAGGACTCTCTCGTTTCCCTACGACCGTTTCTCAGGGCCCTTTGCGAGGGTCCCACTCACGCCTGGTATCCGGACGAAAGAGGCAACGAGAGTCCTCGAGAGGCGCGCTCGATTGCACGTTTTCAGCGCGCGCCTGCCGATTCGACCCATTAAGAGCCTGGAATCGAGACGAATCGGTCTCGCATCGATCACGCTACCGCCGCGTGTTTTTCTCCGCGCTTCTATCGCGAGGGACCGCCGCGAGGCACCAGGAGAGAGAGAGAGATCTCGAGCGTCATCTGCGGGGAACAATTAAAACGCTTTCGACGACAATATGCTCGGCCCCATTTGGAGTGAAGGGTGCGCGACGTAACGACGGTTTTTGTTCGCGGGTGGAAATAGAAAGGTTTCGAGGAGGAAAAGTTTCTTTACGGTGTTGCACGGTTCAGAGTTACAATCTAGTTACGTCCAATTAGGTGGATTGCTTTTTTCCAAGCCACCACCGCAATGAATCGTGATTTAATTAGCGCGATATCGAGCTTGCTATAACGATCGCGTTAGAAAACACTTACTAGAAATATTTATTATACAACTCTTCGTCAAGACACAACCTTGCAATCCCTACTATTTTCCTTAAATGCTGTAAAATGCGTACAGTAATACGTTGGAAGGTGACTGACAGCACCTAAAGAAAGTAACAGCGGATAAATTAACGATCGATTAGCGGCGTTAATAAATACCGCGATCAATTGGAGCGTCGAGCGGTAACGACTCGCGGCAAGTTGCGATATAAAAGTCAAGACACATCCTTGCAATCGCTACTATTTTCCCCAAATGCTGTACAATGCGTACAGTAACGCGCTGGAACGTAACTGACAACACCTAAAGAAAGTAACAGCGGATAAATTAACGATCGATTAGCGGCGTTAATAAATACCGCGATCAATTGGAGCGTCGAGCGGTAACGACTCGTAGCAAGTCGCGATATAAATCTGAACGGTTGAATTGGGTCACCGTTACCGTTAATTCGTATTCTCGGAAGATGGCCCGTGTAAGGTCACCCTTAATCGCGGTGGCCAGCGTACAAGCGCGGCCGTTGTTCCAGCGGGGCCCGTGCGTCGCCTTAACGATCGTTCGCAGTCCGCGATAAATCGTCGTCGTTAGCGGCCGTTTGTTTTTTGCGACGATCGGTAGTCGCACGAAAAGCAATCGCTGGGCTCCTTGGGTTAAGTGGCATCGCGCGGATTCTGACGATCTCGTGCCACGGGACGATTCATCGACTCTGTGTCGCGATATTCTTCGCGATATCGTTTTCGAATTGCCCCGTGATTGATAAATAAATAACCGAGCAGCGTCGTAAACGGCGGTTAAACGAACGCTGAATGAGTGAAGATTGTATATACATCTTGTTTGAAGATTCTGAGAAGGGGACAGAGAGAAAATATGCAGATGAGAGGGAAATCGTTTGGGTGAACAGAAAAATTGGATATTTGCGAAGCATCGGGAATGAATGGACGCGTACGAGGGTCGCATGAATAATATCCCGTTCGTAAATAATTTCCAACGAACCCGGAAATTGTTTAAGCACGAGGCGCTGGAGGCGGATGTTCATTGTTCGATTGGAAATGAAAAACGTCGGCTTGAGTCACGAGAGCGCGTGTCGCCGCGATCGTTCTCCCCTTATTATGCAAACGGACGCAAGTGTAATTGAGAAGAAAGGCATTTATTCATTTACCTCTGCCTAGCGCATACCGAATTATCACGGGAGAATGATTTACCCTTCATTTAAATACAATATGTTATAGTCGAGCCTTTTTTCATACTCTACGATCAAGAGGTCTCAAGCGTGCGCTTGAATGTGCCCGTCGACGAGCGTTGCTCGTTTCTTGCGCCACTTTATGCGTTCTCGATGGATCGACACTTTTATACCAAATGGAAAGACCATACCTATTTTCCTAATTCATCCTTCAATTTTATCTTACGACAAGTATCATAAAAGCAGAGCTCTCCTACTGCACTGCGTCCTACAACACGGTTGCAGTAATTTTCCCATTTTGCACTCAATTTCACCGAAATCAATCACCAGCCACGCATTTCAGCGAAGGAAGTCGTTGGTTAGCTCTAATTTAGATAGATATCTTGTAGTTTCCGCTACAAATTTAGATTGATTGCAATTGGTCGCGGCACAGGTTTGTAGCCGTTTCAGTTAGCAATTACTAAAAAGGATGGATGAAAATTTTATATAGTAATGTATATTTATATAGTATTAAAATGAAATATTTATATCGTTGTGGCTGTGTATCATAAGCTTTAAAGCAGGAATCAATGCGAACTATTTACTTTCTTTGCGTCGTTTTTACCTTTTTATACATCCCATATGGTTTTGTAGGAATCCCTTTTTTAATGAAATACAGACATATCCGTATTACAGATGCCACTTTCTCCTACATAATTAGCATCGCCATCAACCAAATGCAGAATAACCGATTCCTTAAAGCGAACAACCAGCGTCATCTTTTTATTTCCTTGATTTCTTCAAGTATAAAACGCGTACGCTTTCTGCAGGAAAATTTCGAAGAAGTATGATGCAATTCTTTTCTACCAATGTACGGTTAAGGAACGAGTAGCAGGGCATACGTTGGTCAGCGTGATCAATACCTGACAGTCCCAAAATTCAATCTTCGACTATATCTGGTTTAGTAGAAATTTGTCCATTTTCATATTTTACTTGAACCATTTCATCTGTATGCATGTTGGATACAGTTGGGACATCTCGTTTACCTTTCCATTTGCGAACTATAACATTCAGATTCTCCTCGTTTCAGTTTCTTCTTGGCTAAATCCTTTTGATTACGTTGACTTACACGTAAGCTCTATCGCGAGCCCAACTGAATCATAATAATTGTCTATATAAAGCTTATGACGTTCCAGGAAACCGCCTATCAGCGCAAAAACAGCATTCGAAGCATGACTTCGTCCACTTGTATCGTCATGTTTCAATTTTTGCTCTGAACACTGTTCTGTCAGGTTCGCAAAGTTCACGAAGTTCGACTTGAAGCCGTACTTGTTTCATCGACGTTGCACGCGCCCAGCAATCGACTCGTGGCTCGCCATCGCGAACGCTGGCGGAGCAGCCGCGAAGTGGAGAAGAAGAGGAAGAAGAAAACGGGAAGAAAAACGGTTGAACGGTCGTCGAATCGGTCCCTGCAGGCGCTATCGCCCTCCACGATCGCCACTCCGCTCGGTTGGCAATGATTATCGCGAGAATAATTAAGGGTAATTGGAGCGGAGCGGGGCACGCGACTCTTGCGCGGTCGAGGCAGATGCTACCGCCTTTCTCGAAACGCGATCGCAGCTGCGCGCACGCATGCGCAGATGTCCGGCCACGTTCGATTATCGAACGTCCCGTAAAACAAACATCACCGCGTTTTGGTTATCGTTGTCACTTCGTCTCTTCACGACCTTTCGTTTCCATTAAAAACATGTACCTTGTATTCCTTGTAACGGACATGACTTAACAAAAGGAGAAACATTCAGCTAAGCTAAGTAGACAGCTGTCGTGTAATTTGTTTCCTGTAGTTTTCATCCTTATCCCTTTTTCTTTATTTTCTGCTCTATATACTTGTAATTCACTAGTCAAAATTCAGTCATCTTGACTGATTTGACAGTCTTAAGAGGTTGAAACGACGATAAGGATATATCGATCAGAAACGAAAGAAAGTAAACTTCAGCTGCAAGAAATGAAGTTGTCGCATAGACATTATAGTCAATTACTAACCGTTCAACGTCTCATCGTAAAGAGACATCGATTAATCATACAATTCTGAACGCTTGATCCTACTAGTCGTTGCTAGAACTTGGTTCGTGCGTGCAGTAGTTGGTATCGCGTTCGATTTGAACCTGTCCAAGAGAACGTCCACGACGCGCCACGAAGGGGTGCCAGTTGAATTGTAATAAGAGAAAAAAATCGTCGTTCCGTCGATCCAGGCGCTGGTACCCGCTGTAAACGGTTAACAGGCTGCCCCTTAATGGACACGCCGCGGCAATTAATTCGCAGGTGGTGCAGCTGCGCGTGCAACGAATAAGCACCAGCGCCGATAAATTCTGTTATCAACGCTGTTCGGTTGCAGCGCGAGCGTGCGTAGCTGAACGTGTCATAAAGTGACATTTCGAACATGCCTCGACATCGTTCAGCTGAGGGACGATTAGCTGAGATTTTCTACTTTCTCTTTCACGTGAAACTGCCTAACGGCTTCGTATATCAGATGCAATTTCGCATTCTTTCAATTTTTCTTGGATAACGATATGCAATTAACTTTTCATTCGGTTATGAAGATATTATTGACCTTTCAATTGGAACGTGATGTGTTTGCGTTACGATCGTAGGTGCGATTGGTTCGGATTGCGTGTGTGTCGTATAATTGTAATTAAATAATGAAATAGTAAAGCATTACTTGTTAGAGTGTATTTATGCATGTTTCTGACAATCGAAGAATAAAAATAATTTAAAAACAGTTATAGATGTGATGCAATTACGAATATTACGTAATTTAATTTTGAAGTGAAGCACGATTCCTGATAACTCTATCTGCACGCGCACGATTAAGTAACACGTGTTCTGTCATATCCAATAAAAAGAAGCATAAATCCTGGTGCAAAGGTAGTCCAAATAAAACGTGACAACGCGTCGCGCAAGAACCTCGAAAGGTTTCTTTAATCACTTCCGTGATCCTACACCCCTTTTAATATCTTAATCGAGCAATTAGCCGAACGAAAGAATCTCAACAAGATTCAACTTGCTTCTCGTTTCGACAACCGCGAATCCGGACGTTTCCTATCTGCATAATAATTCAAAGCGTACGAGCCAGTTTCGTTATTATTGCCAACGCGCAATAAAGCGTAATTGCCTCGATGAAGAAACGAGAGAAAAAGCGAAATTGATTCTCACGAGCTCGTTGTCGAACGCGTCAACCATTACCGCAACGACCTATTCCGACAAATAAATGAAATCGATGGAAACGAACAATCTATAAACCTTCGACGCGAAAAGCTACTTCTTACTCGTTCATAAAATTGCACACGTCGTATAATTCTCTACACCCTGACTCTGACACGCATATTCAAGCTCCAGCTGTTTACTTACTCCTGTAAAAATAGAAATTAGCATAAATACCCAAGGCTCACTAATCAATCAATGGCAACAACACTCGATCACTCAAACCACTCAACAGGTAGTTCCTGAAAAATGAACGCCTTTCTTTCAGTTCCCCCTCCACGTGACACCCCGTCGACGGTGCAACGTCGACCAGATCGATCCTATCCAGAGAACGATGATCGCGTTGTTGGTAATTAATCGAATGCCCGCGTCACGAGCCGGTTCACCTTCGAGCACCGCGTAATTAAGCAACGCTGACGCATTTCCACCCCCACTACGATCCTCCTTCCGTCACTATCGTTCCTCGACAATTTCTTCTGCGAATGCCTGAACACTAAGTCACCGTGGGCTCCAGCCGGAGCGAACGTGGGAGGCTGAGATCATCGACACTCGCGGCTACGCGATGCTTTCCCTCGTCCACGGTCTGATCGTTCTCTCTCTCTCTCTCTCTCTCTCTCTCTCTCTCTCTCTCTCTCTCTCTCTCTCTCCACTACGACGTTTACATCCAGCTGGAGCACGTGGTCGTTCTGTGCCCGCGAGCTGGATACACTCCGTTCGCAGGGTGGAATTACAGGGTGGAACGGCGCTGGCGTTATTTGAACGCGAGGATCGTTGCATACGGAGCGATCGGGTCAGTCTGGCGTACTTCGATTCGCGTTACGATTTTTACTTGCTGGAATAGTGGTGCTGGAAGATAACTCGTGGCAGGCTTCGTGGGACGTAGTCGTTGCGTTGCGAGATTCTTGGAAACGATCGGATGAAATTTCTATCGTCCCTCTGAATTTCTTCGGTTGCATTTTAATAATGGAAGCTTGAGAGATGATGAGCTTCATACTGAAGATAGAACTGTATTCAGATGCATTTGAAACTCTCTTTTTTTTTTTAAAGAAGTAAATAAATAACGTGTGGTGGTTTTCGAACAAATGTCACTAGAGGGACAGCAAGCTCTTCACACGCGATACAGTTTCTCGAAAGTACTCATTTCCGCCCGTCCCTAGCATTCCCACATCTAAAGCGTGACTCCGCCATTTTGGTAGCCTCAACGATGAGGCCACTAACAGACCCAAGGGAAAACGTTATCGCCTCCCTTTTCTTTCTCTCCCTTCTTACGCGTACACAGCTTTCCACGAAGCAACACTTTTCAACGAGAGTAAATTCAAAATTGATGAAAATTCAAAGCTAATTTTTTTAAAGAAATTTATAATAAAATTGGAATTAATTCATCAAAGTTATATTCCTTCTATGAAAAATTTTAATATACGGTTGTGTAGAAAATTGGATCACAGAAAAACGTGCTAGAGTATAATTATGCTAAACAAGTAAAAAGGAGAATATGTTTCAAGAATTGAAATCCTCAAAGAAGAAACCCTTTCAGCGCCCATACAGTTTCTACACGCGCTTCGAACGTATTAGAATTAACGAGCGGTTGTTAGAATTTCGTATTAAATTTGCGAACCAATTCGACATTTGTTACTCACGTTTCCGTTTAAACACAATTTTCAACATCGATCACCATGAGAATCCATTATGGCAGCGAATTGAACGACGGAAGAAACGTATTATAGAACGTACGAAGTCGAGTGATAAAAGGAGAATTTGGAAGTTAGCTCGTTGGAATTGGAACGTCGACGAGTAATTACAATTATTAAGCTCGCCGACGGGGCAAATTAGTTTAGCCATCGGTGGCTGTTTCGAGCGATTCGAAGCCGATTCCCCGGGCAACGGTTCTCGATCGCGCATAAAACGCGAACAAAACGATTCGATGTACTGCAATAATTGAAGGTTCGCGTGATCCGTCCGTACCCATCTTGCAGGCACGTACAGCCGTTTATTACTTATCGACCATCGACACCGACTCATTAGAGCATTCGTGGGATCGCGATGCCGGTTTGTCGCGAAGCTTATCTGTCGCGCGACGATACGGAATTACTAAAATGGTGATGATACGCTTCGTCTCTTCGTAGAAATATTATACAACCGTTTTCGCATGCGATTGTCCACTGTTGTTAATTGAATATATACTCGACGGGGTCTAAACGAATTAACCCCTCGGGGAACCGATTTATTTGAAATGATTTTTGTACTTCGAACAGATTTCATTTGCCAACGCACGGAACAGTGTATAATAAATATAATTAATTAAATAAATTCTTAGCTTTTTCATCGCATTTCTCAAAGTTACCCCTTTCGTTAAAACTTTCGTTATCGCTCTCATAAAATATATTACTTATTTCTTATTACGACACGATGGAAATGTGACTTCTCATTTTCCATTTTGAACATTAACCCTGCACGCAAATTACTTTAAATAAACTATATTTTTAAGGTTACTCACGAGGCATTTAGATAACTGTCAGTAAATAATATGATTACAAAGGAAACGTCAGTACGATCAAAAGTGTATTGCCATTTATGAAAATCGAGTACGAATTTTTGCAATCACTTAGTACTTTTGGATAATCTGAAAAGTACCCAGAAAACTGTCCTAACGCATCTGTTCGTATAATTTCCATCGAATCCTCCCCAACGCATCGCGAACGAAGATTGAACTTGAATATTTCAAAAAATTAATATAATCAATTAATCATGAGCGTAATTCGCTGGTACAAATAAACAGCGTTTGCAAGCTGGCATGCTCGACGACTGAAGAAAAACGGTGGGTATATACGTACCCGGGAGGAGCATCGAAAGAACTGAAACGACGCGTTCGCGCGCACATGTCCTCCTCGGGGAGCGCAAAAATATACTGGCGGGCAATAAAACTTCGGCGACAGGGTATTTAGAGTTCCGTTTCACTGAGAAACGGTACAGGTCCGTCCGTGGAATGGGATCTTTCAACTCATCCCGCGGTCAGAAGGAACCGGAGTTCGAACACGCGTATCACGGAGTTCAACTGCGGGAATACGCGGTTTTTATACAATTATTTGCCTTTCGTTATTTCGAAAATGAGACTCGAATTCATTTCTATTCATTTTCCATTCCTCTGGAATTAAAGAAATATATATTATCTGGAATTATATCTTTCTGCCTCCTCCAAATTAACTTGTAAAACGAAGCGTCGTATCGAGATATTGTAATGTGTTACCCTCGCGAAATTAGGTTCGCTGTTAGGTTCACCCGATCCGCTGACTTAATCCTGAGCTGCTAATTATATCGAAATTATTCACGTTTGAAACGGCTGCGAACTTTCGCGTGCGCTCGCAGCTTCAGCGAAGCGTTCGTAATTAACTCTTGGGCCTGTTATTTTTCTAATTATCGATTTAGAAAATCGATAGAACCGGCTAATATCGATGTTGTTGCAGGTTTCGAACAATAGATCGAATCGAGCTGAAAGTTTTCACGTGATTCCACGTTCGAGCCAGAAGTGCAGGCTCGCCAAACTTTCCATCGAATTAAAGAAACAAAAAAAGAGATAGTTGGAACATCCAAAATATCTACAATTACACGTAATAGTAATTAATTGTGTGTGGTAATAAGAGCATGTTGAATGCCCTTTGAGCGATCCACCAAATTTCAGAAATCGCGAACACTTTTTATGTTCGTTTAAGAACAGGAAATCGCGAATGATACGCGTATCACACCTCACCGTCGAAGGGGACTCGCGATTCGAAAGTTGAAAATCCTGCGTAGCGTATCCTGCGCTCACCTGAAACAGAAAAATAATGGAAACATTTAATATCGCTGGTATAACATTGATAACAGTAGGAGGTCGTTGCCTGCGGAGGTTAATAACCTCGCATAATGAAGTAATTAAGGAAACTGGGAGCGAAAGAGGAGGAGCGAGTGGAGCAAGCGTGGAAACGACGTAGATTCTCGCGACCGAGCGACGCTTCGTTTGGATTCCAACGATTTTTTGGAAATTCTATGGGAGACAGCTTAAACACTCTCGTTTCGGAGGTTATTGTTTATCTCTTCTAACCGCTGCTTTATGATTATGGCTGTGTTCTAAGTGTTCCTATAGAATTACACTGGCAGACTTGTTTAGTTATCGTTCGGTTGTTCTACACTTTAATAGAAAAAATTTCTTCCTGTACTTGTTAACCCCTTCTGGTACGATTTCATCGTGGAAAGTTGTGCATGAAATAACCGTTTCATTTTTATTTGAAAAAATATATTTCGTTTTATAATCCATACGTGTTTGTTAATTAAAATTATATTTTTTATTTGGATAGAATTGTAGTATACACAATATGTGCTGATGATCTGTGATACTTACACGAGTAATATTGTCAGATACGATATAGTAAAAATTTTAAACTGAATTAATTATTGCCATGTCTAACAGTAACTTTAATCGCACAACGTGATTGTGTAGTTTGTCATTGCATTATACGATGTAGCATGAAAATCAATAATGAAGAAATGCTTGAAAAATAAAAATATTTCATAAATAACCAATTTTCAATCTGTAATACTGCACAAAAATTGTGCTTTACTGATACTATCCCAGTCACAATATTTCAAATCCAAAAAATATTCCAAATTGCTGTAGGATAATGAAATTATCTTAATTTAAAAATTAATCTATAATTCAATTTCCAAATGTTATCTGCGTGGAATAGTTTAGAACGCGAGCGAGAGCGAATGTGCGGAGTAAATGAGTTTTTCGTGTGAATGTTTTAAAACGATTAGTTAGTTGTTCATTAGCAGTCTTTCAAGTAATATCTCAATTTAAAAGAACTATCTAATAATCTTGTAATTGTCATTAATTAATAAATTTCCTACATTACAGAGTAAATTCATCGAGCGTCGCTCGAAACGATCGTTTCCCATCCTGACGATATAGAATCGTCCGTATCACATCTCTAGAAAGACACGCCTGGCGCTCCAGCCGATCGAGTTCCAGATTCGTAATAACCGTGACTAACACGACGACGCCCCGAAATCCAGTCCCTTATTCACCGGCTGATTCAGGGGACAACTACCCCGCTCCCGTTGGTCGCCGTGGCGACATTTAATCGCGCGTTACGCGGCGAAAGGGGGTTGCGGCTCTCGCGTTTCTCGAGACTCATTTCACCCGCGCATGAGTCAACGTCTGGGTTCGTTCGTTTCGACGAGCGGCCTACAAGTGCGCCGTTCTATTTCTTATCGCCTAGAGGCGCGTTCTCCGCAGGCGCCCCGTTCCGTTTCGTTTCGTTTCGTTTCTGGTCTCGCGCGGGAAGCGGGCCACGAGTTCGCTCTCGACTGGTCGCACGCGATCGAGCAACGCGTTTTATCGGGCTTTTCCCAGGATCGAGTTCAGCGCTCTCCTAAGCGTAGTTACTGTTGTACGATAAATCGTTTCTTAACCCTTTTGCACTCGAATCTGCTCTCTGAACGAAGGACATCGCGAGTCTAGCGTATCACTTGGATGTCCTCTTTGAGGGACGTAGGTTGAATTTATTTGAACGTAGCTTTTCGGAGATGCATGGTTTTTAGAAGCTCTCTATTGAAATGGAAATTTTCTGTTGCTGGTAGAAATAATTGTTTACAGATCATGGAATGGGTAACAGCGTGAGCTGAACTTATACGTCTGGCAGGCGAAAATTAGTGAAATATGATTTCAATGAAATTTGGAAAACAGATAGTGTATAGTATTTCGAAGGTATTGGATTATGTTTTAAAAAAAATGCAATTTTTAATTTAGTTTTCTATTGTCTTATTTACTGTACAACGTGGAGCAAAAGACGATTATTAATTTTTCACAGTTTTAAGAGTTCAAGCTAGTAAGAGAGAAGCGTAATGATATTTAAGGATATTTTATTATCCTGTTTCTTATGTAGTAATTTCATTTACTCTAATATCTTTTTACTGTATGATATTTTTTGAAACAATGGAACAGCCAAGCTTTCCTTTTTATTCCTCATAAAGAGTCATACGAAACAAAATATTCCTTGAATAAGAAAAACTGAGCATTGATAAGTGCGTTACTAACATTTACGAACGTCCTGCGCAAAATTGATACCCGACTTGCCCATAATGTGTTAACATCCGCGAAATCACCAAACGTAAAGGGTTAAATCGTTTAACATTCGAATTATACAATTTCGTCGAAATTTGTTAGAGAAATAAAAATTCTGAACTGGATAGAAAACGCCCTTAATTCCAAGGCAATATCCTAGATCTTGCAGCAGGTAGACCCGCGACTACGCAATGCTCCATTGTACAGAAAATGAAGGAAATGATTTTACGGCCATGCCTTAACGACCGTGGTACAGGATTTTTCTAATTAACTTCACCGTCCGTGTCGTCAATAACTCATTGTGCAGTTTCGAACGGAAGTATTGCGAACTTTAATACCTTCGACTGTTTGGAAAGTTTTAGCTATTCTAAGAAGGTAGTGGCATTAACGGCGAGCGAATCGAGTTTGTTGATTTTACCCTCGTAACGAGCTAAAAATCAGCTGAGCGTAAACTCAGTCGTTCGATCGCAGTGTAACGCAAGTATAAACACTCCGGAATTGAAATTTTCAGAAATTTGCAGCGGTTGTACTTTGGAACAGATGCAAGTCGCTGGCAAGCAACTGGCATATCGCAGAGTCTTTTTTATTGCCCTGTTACCAAGAACCAAGTAGCATCCTGCACCAAATTCACGATTGGCGTTGCCTTATTATCAATTATATCCTCCACATATTAAAAAAGAATAAAGTACAAAAAATACAATAACACATTTGTGGTAGGTTGTGGCAAAAAGAATGGGAAATCGAACGAAAATTATTTAAAATTATTCTGCACGACCTACGCTACCTTGTAATTTATTCTCTTCGACAAACACTCGACGGTGGTATTTCCTTTATTAAAAAAAAAAGAACACCGTGGGACCTCCGGTTCTATCGCCAGCCGGGTCTCGGTTATCGATAATGGATAGGAGACGGCCGTTCCCAGATAACCGTTCCGCAAGGTGTCCCGATAACGCGATGGTACGCGTCTTTGCTGGAAATTGCTGGGAAAGTTTGGACGCGCGTCGCCCGGGGGACCTGGTTTTTATTGTTCGGAAGACATTCGCTGGAGATAACGCTGGTTGGGCGGGGCACCGAGGAAACTTTGTACCAGCGTTACAGCCCGTGGGAGACACGGCCGCTTTATCTCTGAGTGCAGATGGATTGACAGATGCGCGTGAAAGAAAATAGTTCCGTGTGAATTTACCTACCGACGTCCCGTTTTCTCCGCGTTCCATCAAGCATTGCGCGTTCTTTTTCTTTCGAAAGAAAGAAACTATGGAAAATGTGTGACGCGTCGTTGGAAAACAGGTGGATCCAGATTCTTTTCAGTTCCATTGTCATGCGGAATGACACAAATTTGAATGCTATGGCATTCGAATTTTTTAATTATTATTCACTTCATTTCACATAACTTTATTTTGTTTATAATTATTATGCATTTTAAAGTAACGATCTAATATTTCACGTTATTTTATCTTCTCTCTGTGCATTTAACTCACTGACATTTTTACTGTTCGTGAGTGTTTTAACGCAGATATTTTTCTCTCCGTTCTTTTTCTTTCGACTTGACTATGGAAAATGTGACGCGTCGTTGGAAAACAGGTGGATCGAGATTCTTTTCAGTTCCATTGTCATGTAGAATGACACAAATTTGAATGCTATGGCATTCAAATTTTTATTATTATGTATTTGTTATTAATTTTAATTATTATGTATTTTAAAGTCATAATCTAATATTTCACATTATTTTATCTTTTCTCTGTGCATTCAAAATTGCCTGTCCATGTTTGCGGTTCACTGAAATTTTCACTACCCGCGAACGTGTTAACGCAAATATTTACGTGTTTATTAAAGCTGGAGCAATATCGTAAAAGGTTTGTATTTAAAAATTAGTCGCACCTTTTAAGAGTTCCATAATACGAATTAATCGCAAGGTTGTTTCATCGTAAGTTGATTCATATTAAATGTTTTTTCTATTGATCCCCGTATCTCGCGGAAGCGATTCGATAATTCCATTAATACTCCTCTTATGGTTGCAAAGCTGTTATTCACACTAGAATCGAGTGCTCTTTGATAAAGTACACTATCGATGACTCATTCGCGGATAACCGTAATGCAGCGAGATCTTTTTCCAGCGTGCCCTCTCGTGTATCGCATAGCACACGGTTGCCCGTTTCTCCGTCTGTGCGTTTCGAAACGAGTAAGAGGAAGGTGAATATACCAGCGATTAATGCGATGAACACGCTTAATTACACGAGACTATCGCGAGATTCTTTGCGATATATAGAAAATTTCAGAAGAACGGTTGATTGAACTTTGATAAGTTGAAAATTGATTTGTACTACCTTTCGATTACATGGAATAATTCTTGAAAATATTCATTAAAATTCCCTTTGTTTGTATACTTGCACAGCGTAAAACAAACACGAATATCATAAGTGCATAGAATACACGATGCTGATCTCTGTAATATGTACACGTAAGACCACGAGATTTACTCTAAGCCCAATTAAAAACGATGCGATAAGAGAAACGCGATTAACAGAAACCTCTCATAAATGAACGTTCACGAGTAACACCATTACCGGCTGTCATCAATTACTCGCGCTATCTGTGACTCAATAAAGTTCCCACGGATCGTAAATAAAGATCAGCCAGTACAAAACTACTTTCTCTCGGACGCGTCCATTTTTCGAGCGAGGCCATCGAAATTACGCGAGCCCAATTCGTACGCGCGAATTGATTATCGTGGAGCGCGGGGGTGTGGATCACGATTTTCTGGGGCACGCATCGATCCACTTTCCTCGAGGCCGCGCGATTTTCAACGCGAAGAAGGGGCCTGCGATAATCTAGCTGGCGCGTGCAATTTGCATTATTCATCGGACTCGCAACGTCCACGCGCGCGGCTTTTACCACGCTCCGACCGGATGTCCCAGTTCTCGTCGCGGCTCCCTTCCAGGGGCTGCAAGGGTGTATCATTTTCGACGATTTTCAATCGTTAAATCGAACGAGACTGCTGCGCGTACCTCCATCCAAGGAAATTGGAATCAAAGTTGAATTATTTTCTGTTAATCGTGAGACATTGATTTTTAATCCATGCTCTCGTGAAGTGAGATAATAATTGAAGTGCAACAGGGTTATGATTGGGAAAATATGTTGGTCTGCAGACACTTTGGTTGTACGTGAACTTTTCAAAGTTTTACATTAGAATTTTACATAGGATTGTAAGAGATGAAATATTGGACAATCCCTTTTATAAAAGTTTCCAGTCAAATCATTTTTAATGTGTATCTAAGAGAATAATAATAAATTAGTGGATCTAGAAGAATTATTATATGAATAAAAAGATGTAATGCGATTGAAGGATAATTTCATTATCCTCTTATATATAATAATTTACATTTCGTATGTTTTATGCAGAATATTCTAGAATGCGAATGTGTCGAATGAATGAGTCTTTCAAACCAATGTTTTAAAACTGTCAAGTGTTTGAAATCTCATTTGTAAAGAACTATTTATCCCAGAGAACTGTCTATCGATTTGACATCGAACAATCTATGCTATATTAAATTACGAATGGGTGTAAAATAATTATGAAACAGGTGTGTCGATTCGTTTGTTTGTCCTACACGGCTCGAAGGAACGATACATCACGCGGAGTCACGAGAACGACAAGGATACGTCCACGGTGAAATGTCAAGTGTTAAGTGGCTAATCTATTTGCAAATTGTTTCGTAATTGTTGCGTACGCAAAAATGCTGTGCAGACCGTTAGGTCGCATAAAGTTCGTCGCGTGCCACCACTGGGGATTAAAAGACGGTATTTTTCCGCCCACTCCTCTTCGCGAATATTAATGCAACGAATTGCAGCGATCGATCGATGAGAAAAGTGCGCGTTCTTACTTCAGATTGTATCTCGCATCGTGTTGTATATTTTATTGGGAATAAATTTCGAGAAAAGCTGTGTTACATTGTTGTCGCGAATATTTAAGATCTCCAAATAATTTCAACGACTCAAACAACATTCTGGCAATTCGCTAAAAAGGGATGTCGCTCTCAATTCGCGTTGGTATTCAAGTTCGTTTCTCCTCGAAATCACTTAACTAATTCAACGTTCCCTCCATTTCTTGCTTAATCCGTGAGTCAGTATCCGTTCTAGTTCTTTCATCTTTTCTGAGACGCTGTAAAGGTACACGATTCTAACGACTGGACCGATTTAGAGTCCTTCTTACACATTTAAACGTCTACTATAACCATATGCTTTTGCATTAAAACTTTTTAAAACTTCCTTTTGATTTAATTTTATCTTGAACCTGGGTGAGGTAGTATGTGTCAAGCATAGAGAACTAGGTTACCTGTAGTCTGTCAGGAGTAAAGTTTTATTATACATTTATTACTTTCTTAATTTTTCTTTTTCCAACAAGAATACCTCGACTTTCTTTACAAGAACTCTGATAATCATCTCGATACAGACACCAGCATCTCTTATTCGACGTTCTCTTTCCACAATTTCGAAGAAGAGAAAAACAGCTTATAAAAACAACCGCTTGCTCTTCGATTCGCTCTATATAATCGCTCGCAAAGCTTTATATCAGTATAACCGATTCAACTTTCGCCAATTTTAGCCTCGAGTTGTCACCATCTCGTTCCATCGGCTAAAAGTCCCCAAATAGAACAGGAGAATCGCGTTTAACCATCTTCGCGCAGCCAAAAAAATGCACGATCGATGCAGGTATCGGTGTATTTCCGGCGTCAGGGCAAACGGGAGATGGGTTTCCGGTTTGTTCCGAAGGAAAAACCGGCGGACAGGGTCGTTAATCCTGTTGGCGGATGACGAGGCGGGCAGGGTTCACGAGACTCGCCGTGAACGTGACTCATCCCGGTTCGTTTCAAAGAAGAAGACCGCCACGACGAATAGGAGGGACGACGTAAAACGAGAGAAGAGTCAACCAGTCGCGCTGGCATCGACTTCGCTCGAAATCTGTACGCGTCTGTCGACCTCCGTCTGGACTTGCGACGTTCAATTGCTCAACGAAATTTCAGCGATTTAACTGTCGTTAGATTGGAATAAGCAAAACCAATCTGTTTATTAAACTATTATTGTAAAACAGATTGAAAGTGAAAATTGAATTGGTCCAGAGATATGCGAGTTTACTCCAAATGGTTGATATAAACGATATGAAAGAAAAGACCAAGCGAACTCTTCCAAAGTCTGTCAGCGTTTCCATAGTATTTTATAAGACGAAGACTTGACCTTATTTTCAAGTACCTACTTAAATACGAGTCTTTCCTTTGTCTAAAATCCCATCACGTACGTTTATCTTTCTACTCGCCTATTCTGTTTCCATAGAGCAAGCATACACGATTACAAATGTTAGACTAGATAGGCAGCACGCGAGACGCCAGCAATAAGATCGCAGTAACTCAAAAACCGACAAGTTGGTAGCTGTGTCACTGTTACAGCAGAGGAACGACGTAACACGTTACTTTCGCGTCACAGCGTCGCACACACACGATGTGGCCTGGCATACGTACTTGCGCGCACACATTGAAGAGGTTGGGAGCGCATAGCGTGGACCGTGGCGAGCGTAAACTTGTCAGACGTGCCTCGATCCTTCCGCGTCTCGATCCTCCTCGACGTGGACCGCGCACGAGCGTGACGCTGAAAGGACTCAATCGACTTCGATGTCAGAAGTCCGCGCGTAACGGGTCCGGGTTGCGCAACGAGTTTTAAGCTCGATCGAGGGTTTCGGACCGCGGCCGTTTCGCGATCCGATTGATAACCGTCACGCCTTTCTGTTTAGCGATTGGCCAACACTTAAGTCGCGAACAATATCGAGAACCACTTTGCGGCTAAATTGCTCGGCTTTGTTTGCTGTTTAGCGCACCAGATTTAATATCGATTGACTTGGAGAAAGTCTAACAATCAAGTAATTCTCGAATCGAATGAAAAAGTATCGATTCCTCCGATAATCGTATGAAATCTAAACAGAAAGTGCAAGAAGAAAAATACTTTTCAATCGTATCTTATTCTTTGCACTCATTTTTATATTTGAGAAGACTACTAAGCAGCTTGGAATTTATTTTACATTCTTTGCAAACTTTTATTTGTCAAAATCCTTAAAAAATAACAGCAAGGGTCCCTAGAATGTAATACTAACGTAAACATATATATATAGTAATGAAATGTAGGATGGCGAGTATATGGCGACATACGAGTGCAACGGTAAAACGTATCGTGTCGCCTGTGCAGTTGACATACGAGTTGGCAAAGGGCTAATTACTTCGCAGAGCATGCGTCACTGCAGTACCTCTTAACGAGCACGCGCGTGGGAACTATCCGATGCAACGCGAGCAACGACGACGTAAAAATCATTCGAACAAATCGAAATAAAGAAACTTAGCAAAATCTGGAGCTAAAAAGCGAGCTATCGGTCCGCTGGACATGACGGTGTCCCTATCAGAGGAGACTGCGGCGCGCGTCAGATAAATTAGGCGAGCACCACGCCAGGAAAATGATAGGGACACGTCGATGGCGTACGCGCGTACGTAAACAAGCGACCGACAAAGGCGACCAAATAGAGGGAGAGGTCGAGGAAAGAAAAGGGCAAGTTGAATGCAGACCGCAGGATCCTCTCGAGGGGTGTCGCGGGCCAATATGCACCGTAAACTGGCTTTTAAAGGGATCGATCCAGGGGTGGGACACGGTGCACAAAGGGCACATTTTTGCGGATTAAACGGCCGCTTTGCGACGTTCATTGTTACCAAAGCAGATTTAAATATCCGTCGTTGGGTGCGCGCGTATACGGGGCTCCTCCGTCCTGGATGGCACCCCTCCGACGACAATGAAGAATGATCCTTATCGCGGCTGGTAATGAGAGTGAAAAAGGGAGGAAGTTACGGGCGTCGACTGGTGCTAGCGGAGTTAAGCTCCCGTTCCGAGGTGGATCCTTCTAATTTATCGAATTTGGATCTAACGATGCGGACACCTTCGGCTAAGTTAATCCTGAACCCTCTTTTTTTCTCCCTGAGGACTGGTTGCGGCTAGGTGCGCGCGGTGAAAGGCTGCGTGTTGCGCCATTAATCGTTAATGGAACTGGGTAAGTCGGTTTGGGCGAGTTTGGGATATGGAAGTAGATTGATAGCGGCATTAGGGGACCCGATCGTGCGTTCACCTTATTCCTGATGAATTAATACTGCGTACGTGCTCGAATTTTTCGAAGTGGTTAAAGATAGAAGCTGCATACTTCAGTTTTACCGTTGTACTTTTAAGCGAAACAATTATTTCTTCATTGGACGTGTATATCTTCCCATTTAACATATTTTCTGTTATTTACTATAAGCTTGTATGTGACAAAACAAAACACGCTACACAAAATTTATTCGTTTTACTTGAGAATGAAGCAAATTTTACTGAAGCACGTTGCTTCGTGTACAGCTATGGACGTGTAAGAAGAGAGAGAAGGAAAAAAGAGAACGTCTCGTGCTGAATCTGCTAGTAAACTCATCACTAAAACTAGCTAGGGGTTGTCAGGGACAGTCAGAAATTCCATTATACGGCAACACAAGCGGAAATAATACTTTCGTGAAATTGTATTGTGCGTGTTAAGGTTGCTGTCCCAAGTGGCGAGCGTAGGAGGGACTGTCACGCTATCGTAGCACTCGTGCAACACCAGTAAACTTGACCCGTGCGTTACACAAGTTCGAAATCAACCAAGACAGTATCTACTTTCTCAACATCGATTGATCGAGTCGCGCGTCAACGCGAATAAATCACTCGTGGATCGCACTATGCTCCATCGAAAGCAGAGAATTCAAAGCCCCTGCGGATGGGAAGGAGGGGAAGAGGAAATTACCAATCGTCGATTGGCGCCGCTGTAACGCTTCGCGATCGTTTCGCGGTCGTGAAAGCGGGACGCGTAAGGAACACGCGCGGTGGCGTGTCTAGGAGAAAATAGCGTCGCGTAATTAAGCGGGATCAATTAAAGGTACGCGTCCTGGGCGACGTTGAACGATAACGGCGCGGCACGATCGATCGAGGCGCGGCGGCGTAATTAACGCGCGGCGGCGTAATCGAGCGGGCAAGGACATTAACTTTCTCCGCGCGGAACGAGGCGGAAACGCGCTGCTCCCGGCTTCTGCGGCTTCCAATTTGCCGCGGTGGAAACCGAGGCGAACCCGTGGTTATCGAAAATTATCGTGTCCTCCGTTCGATTCCTCGTTAACGATCGCAATTACGGTGATGCAACGTGCAATAAGGACGACCGCTGACTTTCGGCCCATTTCGTGGTCATCGACTCTAACGCGTGTTTCGCGTTCACGTCTCGCGATCGAGAAGTATAACAGAGGTACGCGCGGTGCATTCGCGTAACGGCGATTTTTAATAAATATTCGAGATGGATTCGCGGTGCGGTTTAATCATCTTTAATTCACGAATCCTCTTCTCGCAACCCTGTGAGCTAATAATGGAAGATACACGTAATAAAGTCCGTCGCGTTTCATACGCGTCATTTCTGTAATAATATTATGCTCCCGGTTATATTTAGATTTATCGCATTTCTGGTTGTGTCACTAGTTACAAGATACACTGTTGGCTACGTGGTAAACCGTTATGTGTTACACAGCTGATAATGGCTAATCGCGAACACGTACGAATTCTTTCGTTCGAGCTAATTCATCGAGCCACGCGCTGCAGGTAACCCTTCGAGATAAACATATCTTTTATCTAATTACTACAAATAATTACTTCAGCGCAAGTACAAAAGTTTTCTATGAAACTTGTCGCGGTTCCAGCGAACTGCGCGAAACAAAGATGGCGGGAGTCGTTCGAAAATCGAAGCCAGCAACGCCGATAGCACGTGCGCAACGCGCGACGCTCGATCAGCTGTGACGAGGAGAGCCGGAGGATCTCCCGCGGTGGTATCTCGATCGCGTTACGCCCATGAAAAGAGAAACTTGTTTACCGCGATAAAGCGTAACCTTAGAGAAGGAAAGTGCCGTAAGCGCGGCGCGTCCGCGAGGAAAGCCCGTTAAACGCTCTGGCAAAGTGCAACGAACCCTGCGATTAATTATTCCCGCGGATCGGAACGACGCCCGGTCTGCCGTGCCGCGCGATAACGTAATAGACGCAATTAATTCCGCGATTACGATTGATCGACGAGTCACACTTTCTACTCGTGCGACGACCGCGGTACGCGTCCGACAGCTTTTTGTCCTTGGCTGACGAATAGTGGGTGCGCGTCGATGGAACATCTCGAGGAACTGTTCCCCCACCTTTTAAACGCTCTCACTGATTTGTATTTCGCGTGAGCGCGCGATATCCTTTTGTGCGTTAACAGTAATGTGAAAATATTTTAATGTGGACCTGACAATTGTTGGGAAACACCTTACCATCATCGTTTTCAGTATCAGAGTAAGAAAAATGAAAGTATGAAATGTTATTTCGATAATTATAATATAAATGAGAAGCGGTGGTGCTGGTTGAAGCTGAGCTTGTATTTGCGTAGGACGTTTAGACAAAATGAAAGGGAAGGTTCGAGGAGATCGATCCACGAATAGAACGACGAATGAAACGAAGATTGAACCTCGCGGACGGACGAGTCGCGGCCGTGTCACGTTCGCGCGGATCGCAGCGCGATTAGCCGGATATGCAGATTTTTTCTGGGGTTGCACGTAACGCGCGCGAGCAAATTGCCGTCTCAATTGATCCTGTCCTCGGCGGTGGTCGAGGCTTAATGATCCTTGATTGCAGGAGGCCACGTGCTCGCGGCTCGACGTCTGATGTCACTTCCGGCAGGTCTGCTCGATGGAATCGAGGAAGTATCGCGGTGCGTGGGCGTAATCGAGACCGACCTCCTATCGCATCGTATAGATCGGGTATGCAAATCGATCTGTTCGACCGCGTTAAATATAGACGGGTCGAGTTATGCGCGCGGATCAATCGTGGTATCGTTTCAAACGTAGAAAATGTACTTTTACCAGCGTCGATCATATATTCCGAGATTAGTGGCTGCGAATTTTACATAAACGATGGATTTTTATGAAGAACGGGTAATGGCATGTATGCGTAATATAAACGTGGAATATAGCATAGACTGACTGTCGTTTTCTGAATCTCGATTTTACATATTTCGAGACAGTTGTCGACTTGTAATTGTCACAATAAATACATTGAAATTTTCAGAATGCGAGCGAGAGCGAACGTCAAGATTTCTCAAGTGTTTAAAATCTATTTTATACATTTCTTGTAATTGTCATGAATGATTAAGTATTCTACGGCTACGTCTGTAAGTCTTCGATTGTTTCTTATACAGATATTCTTTCGCAAAATTACACTGGGTTCTCACAAGAAAGAATCGTCCAACAAAAGTTTAGTGTGCCATCGAAAATAAAAGGTAGCGGGACAGTGCTCTAGACCGTCGAAAAATTCCACAGTTGGACGAGTTTTCGAAGTGGCTTTCACCGATCCACCGATCGCTGCGTCTATTCAAGTGCACGGGCCCTCGCGGCGTTTATGCACGGCTCGTTCGACGACAATAACGAGGAGGGACTGGCAAAACTGGGCAGAACGCCCAGCCACGGTTTGTGTGTTTAGGACCGGGGGACCCCTCGTGGAAAGTCGATTCGTCTTCGAAACGCGCGGAAAAAACCGCCACGAGTTCAAACACGAGAACGTCGAAGACCATTCCTCTTCGTCTCCCGTGATGGCCGCGTGTTCCGTCGCGAGGGTTGCTCCGTTTTGTCCGCGCGAAACTGGGACCACGCAGGACCCAACGGGCCGTGATAATTGCGGCGCGGGACTTTCTGAGCACCAGATCCAATTTGTATCGCGACGCTCCGTTCGATTAATTTGGCAAACCGAGACCAGAGGGGCGGACGCTGTCTCGTAGAGGGTGATTCGTCGAGGGGAGTTTCCTGGTATTTCGATGCTGCGACGCGTTTGTGTACTTTGGCTCTTAGTTGTTTGCCAGAGCAGAGAAATTGAATTATGGCTTTTCGTCTTTACTTGGATGTTAGAATCTGATAATTCCAGTCAGCTGTGGCGCTCCATTTTCAGAGTACTTACACGTGTCACGAAACTCGAACCTTGACGAATATACTCGTGAAACACAGCTGAGCTAAGAAATGAAGGTGATTTTTAGTCACTGTCGTTGCTTGTCAATAGAAAAATATTTCATTACAATTTTATATTAAATTGTAAAGGAGCTTGAAATGTTTGTGCACAACTTTTTTGTTAAATTTCCAGTTGAATAATTGTACGTGATTGAAAGAGTGTGGTGCGTCGAAGAATTGGAAAAAATTTTCGACGCTACTGTACCCCGATGCACGCGCGTTCTTTCAACGGGACGGACGGATGACAATGGGAAAAAATAAATTCAGCATTCGTGACATTCCGACGCCTTTCTTTACGAAGCCACGCCTTGTTTCCCAGAACAAATTCAAAGAGCTTTTGTACGCCTTTTTCGGCTTTCCATTCAATCGATCGTTTCAAATGTAAAATATTTAAACCCGTACCCTCGAATACGCTTCACGTGGATGACTGGTGCATTTCGTTAACTCGAAATTTATTATGCGCCCTTTGAACAACTCCGACCCGAAAAATTACGGTTTCCGTTAACTCTGTATTCGTTCAATTGGGTACACTTTTATTCTCCACTGCACCTGCTCGTTTTCTTCACAATTCAATAGTTTACTTCCGTTTTCTTATTTTTCCCTATAATCGAGTTTCACTTTGCTATCATTAAAAGTATTTAAATTGTTTTACTCTCGTTAATTAATCTCGGATGCATTTCTGCCGGACACGTTACTTGTTTTTTTTTTTATAAAAAAAAGAGTTTTACTTTCCAAACTTCAATTGTAGAGTGTTTGATAATAGCTTGTACTTTCTAACACAGGGTGACTCACCTAACTAAAAAACACATAAGAAGCATATCGCTCAATCTCACGCAATTTTAAATAAAATAGAAGTTTTTGTTGGTATCTTAATAAATGCTCACTTTAGACTTAATCTTCTATTTTAATCTCTTGTATTCCTATGTCTAAGTGAACTCAACATTTTAATTTATCAAATAAATATTTAATACACGTAATAACGAGTTTTCGTCCCTTTTTTCTTCGTCGAAACCCTTTTTATACCTCAAATTACCTTAACATGTAATTATTAATAAATTCACTGTAAAATGGCTTGGGTTTGCTAGAACGCTTTCGAAGAAACCTTTCAACTGCAAAATGTTGGACACTAATTTATCTAGGTTTCAATGTCGATTAAATTTCCATAAAGAAACCCAAGTTCTTTTACTTAAAAAAGTAAAAACAAATTCCGCTCGATTTGTTTCTCACAGAGGAAACAATTTACCCAAACAACACGAGCATTTCCATTTGATCGTCTCGCAGATTTTTGCAGCGTACGTGTGCGTGCCGCAAACTTTCTCGTCCGTTCGAATTCTCGCTGCGTTGCAAGCAAGCAAGCAAGCGAGCGACTAAACGCATAAACATCCGCAGTCGAACGATTACGTATTATCGTGTTACAGTAGAGCCCAGACACACCTACGTTCCCCTCTGCGCCTCGCGCGAAAAAACCGCTAAACACGGGTGCAAACACGAGCGTAAAGAAATTTCACGGGCAGAAACGAAACGTAAACACCGAAACTGGGCCGTCGTTTGCGGTGCATAAAAACGGCCGTTGCAAATATTTAACGGCGCGCGATTTCCCTCGATGAAACGTGCCGTTCAGCCCACCGCTTGGTCAACGTTTCGCCAGTTTCATGCAAACGATCCGCCGTGGAAAAGAAAAAAGGAGATCAGTCGGAACGAATCGGTGGAAGACTTTCTCGTTGACCCACTAAACACACCAGCTAGAGACCGTGGAAACGATCGATAAGATCGCGCTGTAACGGAGAAAATCGGCTCGCTCGGTGAAAGCCGACAGATAAACGATTTGAAAAGCGAGAACGATGGAACGGGGCTGATTCAAACGTGTCTGGTAAACGTTCGTTACCGTTCGTTCGCGGCGAGGAACGTGGCGCGCGGGAGAAGAAAGAAATCCGTTCACTTTGTAATTGCGCTCGCCAATCGGCGTGTGGCGTGCCTTGGCACCGTCGCGGAACAAACGATTCGACGCGAGGAAACGTGCGCGAGACAGTTTCGCCAGCGTTCCTAACGACTCGTCTTTTTGCTTCTTTGTTTAAAGTGGAACAATTTGCCGCAGAATTTGTAAAGAATTGTTTTTTTACGAATGCTAATGTTTTATAATTGTCACGTCGAATGCTACGTTAATTTTATGGTGCCAAGATGAATTTTTTACTATGCAATATGCGCGTACAATAGGTGTATATTTTATTTAGAAGTGAAATTAATTATTATCTTTTATATTGTATTAATTTGTTCGTGGCATTGTAATAATAGTTCTAAATTGAGTGCTGGTTATCAATGACCCCTATGGCATTTGACGTGTTAAAAATATGGAAGAAAATTGTTAATTTGCATAGAAAATTAGTTCACTTCAAGTTACGATAATCTCTCCTGTCTTACTTATCAAATTGAGGTTCGACTTTTATTTTTTTATTTAGACGCTGTAATTAACTATGTAAAATATCCCACATTAACGAGTGAAATTTCCTTCCGACATATTTTCTAAATACCTCTAGCATGTAATTAACATCGTATTACTAATTACAGGTAATTAATGTAGCGCTTTCTTCGAGACAAACAATTCACCTCAAGCAAAACCGCAATATTTTTACAAATTTTCTATTCTCGAAGAAGTATTTAAATTGATTGCGAACATCAACATCCGTAAACTAATCAAGAGAATCAGTTGAAAAAAAACAGAAAAAATAACCAGGGTGACTTAATGATTGGTATTGAAACTGGTATTCCAATATCTAATCGGCAATAATGAACCTCAGCTACGAGCATTTAATTAAAAAAAAATCTGCGAACAACCCTGAAAGGATAGGCGCGTATCTGACCGATATTTACCACCCAGGAAACCCGTTAAACCTTGGAACGTACGACGCGATTCCCTATCGTCCAGTCGCGAGCAAAATCTAATCATCGACGACGACGAGGGAAGTCGGTGAAAAACCGTTCGTGAGAAACCGAGGCGCAGCCTCCTGGCTGGCTCTCTCTGTTTCCCGCTGGGAATAAATTTCCGGCGTATTCTCACGTCGAACCCGCTCGCGGAAGGACGCGATTTCCTGCCCGCGGAGATTCGATTCGTTCTCGAGCGGGGACCACAGGCGATATCGCTGGTGAACCTACGTTCGCGAGATGGATAGCCGTGGAAATGATAAACGAATTCCACGGTGTGGACCGTTAACTGGATACCACGTCCTCTCCGATTGGATTCTTTCGACGTATCATTGTGAATCTTATCTATCTATTAAGTTTTCTTTGGTAACAAGGCGTTTCAGAATTTGATTGGTTTCCTGAGTTCTTTGGTTTGGTTTCGAGTTAATTTAATCAATTTTTGGCATCGAATGCATAAAGGATGGATTGATATAAATATACAATATAACGTAACATATAAAGAAGTTTAGAAATATATTAACGTATTAGAAATATGAGTCTCAGTCGCCACGGTGTTTCATGTAACAACTTGAGCTTTCCATCGACTGTTTTTAGTAAGTATAAAACACCTAAAAATGATTTAAATGGACAATTATATTTGGTGCTTATGATCTTCAATTGCATGTTGGATATTAAGAAAATAATTGATTGATAGTAGCGAAATAAGCTAAGCACAGTGTCAGCCACGCGTTGCTAAGATAAGTTTTAAAGCAAAGCGTTAAGTTTCGAAGCCGTACAAAAATAGGTATCAGAAGTGAAATTAGCTCAAATGAAGATAAATTCGATTTCGAACTATTGAAACACGAAATTGATCGTATTAGTGATAAAGAAAATGATAGTAGTGGTGGAAATATTGATACGGTAGTCGATGTAAGAAAAAGTGACAGTGATGCCTTAGAAGACTATGATAATTCAAAACAAACTATCTTGCGATCAATTTAATGAAATGCCATCGAGAATAAAATAGATAAACTATTGAAATATCTTTACAAGCCTACGTTCTCATTTTCTGTTACGTTTTCATAAGTTAATTCGTACGCAAAATCATTTCAAGATATTCGTCACAGATACGCGAAATCACCTCGACTTGCTACTCCCAAAAGTGGAGCGTAAAAAATTAAAAACTCGAACAAACGACGAATCACGAGAGAAAGAAGAAACGAACAACTTTCGCGACGAGTATCGACAAGAACGACATTCAGCATTCGCGAAGATCCTTCGAATAAAAACGGTAACGTTCCCGCGTGATTCTCGCGTACGTTCCCGCGCGGACGAAAGTTTGGCCGCGTCGAGCGCGATCGAGCAGCGCAATTAAGTAACAGCGAGGGTCGTTTCGAAATGATTTCATAACGAGACCCAGATTCGAGCGGTCGACCTGGAATTGGTTTCGCTCCTCCAACTCCATGCACGGTTTCATCCGCCTCGCGCTCGCGATTAGGCCGCAATTACCGACAAAGGAACGGGATTCTGATGTCATTCAGCGTTATTGCCGCCATTAGCTGGACGCTCTGACGGCAGCGGGTGGGCATCCTATTCTCACCCGGATTGAGTGCAACGGAGCATTCGCAAACTGTAAACCTCGCGTTTATCGCCTTTACCTGCGCACCTTTAATATCCCTTTGTCGTTTTGGCTCAACGACCACGTTCGATACGATTGCTCGTTTCTGACCTGCAGCTTATAGCTTTGTCGTTCACTGGGTTAAAAGGCAAAAACAGGTAGAATCAGTGTAAAAGGAGTAATTTGCCAGGTAGAAATGATTTTACTATCTTCTCATTTCACAATGTTTACTGGAAAACCGAAGGAATTCTAATGCTTGCGGTTCCATCGATTGTACAATGATTTCGTAAGTGGAATGAATTTCAATGTCTGTCAGATGTGTTCATGAATATTTAACGAGGTGTGAATTTTGTGCAATAACCACGAACGAATGCTTAAAGATGCAAGAAAACGTTTAAGAAAACTGGAAAAAGAAAAGGCACGGTTTTCGAAGTTGAAGTTTGCGCTCCACTCGAAAGGGCACTTCTCGATCTTGGCGTTGACCTATTTGACGCTCTTAAAAACTTTAAATTGCTTCCCCGCTGAATATGCTTCCGCGAGACCGCACGTTCCGCGAGAAAAAAAGAAAACGTGGCTCGGAATAAAAGAGCGTATCTTTGAATCGCACTCGACGAAATCTGCGGTGATCGCAAAATTCGCTAAACGTGTCGCTTTCGATCGTCACGTTAATAAACGTTGAATTTAAGCAATTTCTTCTAACTTTAAAACGTCAAGTACACTTTCGACCTTGCGCAACGCGTATATTACACACGAACGAGGCACGTATTTAAGCGGAAATTTTTAACGGACAATAAAAGTGCGCCATACAAAGGAAATGAAACGTCTCGTCGCGTGCACGAACGACTAGCAAGAATTTCATCGAGCATTCTCTCGAATAATTCATAGCGAGCGTCCACGGAACTTCAAACGTTCTTCTACGAGAAACTTCGTTCCCATCGTGCTCCGCATTCCCTCGAAAACCGTGCTCGGTCCTCTCGCGAGCAAAAATCAAGCCTCTGAACAAAGAGGAGGTCTGGTACCGCTTTAGGAGCCTCGAAAATATTCATGCGAGCCGGTACTCGTGTCCTCTTTCGTATCACGCGTGTACATACGACGAATCATCGCGAGGAGAGCGTGCACCAATGACGCGGAACTATTCTCGTGCCTTGTGATCCATCCTCGATACCGTCATTGTCCCTCGCAACGAACCGTTGGGAATCGAAGGAAAGAAAACGCTCGCGAGAGAAGTCACGAGTGCAAGAAGTAACGATTCTCGCGGCGGTGGCTCGCGATGAAGCCGTAAAACCGCGGTGTCATCGCGATTTTCTGCAGAGGGGCAACGGGACGCATCGGGGCCGATCCATTAAACGCTCGTTTGCAGAGGAGACCAAAGTCTCGCAGCTTCGTTTCGCAGGAACGGGAAAAGGAAGCGTGAAAAATCGGATTCGCGCGGCTACGCGTGGCGAGAGAGCAACAGAGAAAGAGAGAGGCGTTGGGGCAGATAAAACGGGTCTATTACGATCGAGCGTGAGTTATCTGCGTCGATACTGGCGCAATATGGCCCGAAAAACCAGTATCGAGCGATACCAAGCGGCGACCTTATGTCGCTTTTTAGGGGAAATCGGGCACGCGTATCTGCTTCTACGCACGACCACCCAGTTTTTCCGTTGGATTAATCGAATCGTGGAATTGCGATGATACGCGATTGATTCGTTCGAATCTAACTGCGCTCTGTGTATACAAAATCGATGCACGCTGTACGGATGTTTACGCATTTACAATTCTTCAGGATACGAGCAAGATGCGTTCGATCTTTTGGCATGGAAAATAAATCGCAAACGATTTCTGCTTATTCTTAATAATTTACGTAACCAACCGACGACTACCGTGAACTAAATTATAAATACACCGACGAGTGTTTATTTAAATGATAACCGTACTACTGATGTATTTATAGTCGTGTAAATATTGACGGAAGATTGTTAATCCTTTCAATGAGAACGTGTATGTACCATTTCACCTGCGTTGAATCACTTTCACCTTTTTATTTTACTCGAAGAACCGTGTGAGTGCACACCTGATTAATCAATTATCAGATCCAAGCAGATACCAGATTATTGCATCACATTATTGTAAATAATGACTTATCTCGTTGCTCGATACGAACGCTCGAGCAAACGTTAAAAAAACATGCCAGCCAGTTTTATAAAATTTCTTGGTTTCACATTGCGCGTTGCTACTTCTAAAAATTCATCTCGCGTAAAATATCGTTTCCGTTCTTTCATTCGAAAACAGCGGAGAATCTTCTTCTCGTAAATATTATTTCCGCAGTTCAACCTACTTCGAGACGTTTAACGATCGAAAGTTTATTCGCCAATTCTTCCACGAACTATCCAGAATTGCTTGCAACTCCGACTACCATCCCAGCGTGCCATTCGATGGCATCGAAAATAAGCGAAACTAAAATATGCGAACTATCCTTCCAGTAGCAGGGAGTACTCCAAAAATAATCGAGCATCGAATTACCCGGATACATTCAGAAACCACTTCTGAACAGCTATGCAGTGAAAAGAAAAGGCCAGCGAGAGGGTGCTGGCTGGAAGGTCGCGGGGATGTCCAACAAAGGGAAGCACAACCGTGCCAGCCTTTTTCTTTCGACCAACCCACCAGCTGCCCAAATAACTCTCCGGCTCTCTCGACCTGGCCTCAAAGGCAGGTGGTTCAACCAGGCTACCGCGTAAGTAGGTCCTCCGTATTCTTGGCGTCGGTTCCGGTGTAGACGCGAATCCTTCGAAGAATTCCACCTCCGATCGCGCTAAATTCCTACCCATTTTTCTCTGCAATTCAATCAATCCTATCGAGAACAAATTCCGCTAATAACAGATTCACTTTGGTGTACCTAATTGAATTTCATTGAGTTTCATCCAAAACACCAGCTAAATTTCCGAATCAACGAGTTCAGTTCGCTACTCAAACTTTCCTGCGCTCTCTAACACCGAATGCTAACGCTAGTTCTTGATTAAATTCGAAATATTTGATGCGAACCTGCCTCGAACCTCGGTTCGTAATCTCGACTCGAGCTAGATTTGCATTCGCGACTCGATTTACGTTGTACACGAAGCGAGAGTTTTGAGTTGGATATGAAAATATACGGCTACACGTTGACATCGAACAAAACGAACCCTAATTAAGGTTGTCGCTGCCTGGAACCCTTGGTCAACCTTGCTACCCTGGTCCCGTTACTGTAAGCGGTTTATAAATATTTAGCATTGCATCCCAGGTATTATGAAAAGCAACGGGCCGATCGATTAACTTAATTCCGCGTGAAATTCAATTAAGTCGAGCACACGCGTCGCTTGTCGGTACCTCGTGGGTGTAACATTGCTCTCGAAGCCATGGTTTCGCTTTGTCCCTGCCAGCTCGAGCGAGAATTGTAGACGTCTGATGGGCGCGCTTAAACATCGATGTATTCGCTGATTTTTTGTAAACGAAGGTTAAACGCCAGATAAATTATTCTCTTGACTCTTGTGTACGACACTGTTCCTTACGTTGAATATATTCAGACGAGTTAATTATTTGGGTAATTTGTAGGCTCCGTTTTAGAATTTAATCGCGGTAACCGACTGTTACCGCAGAAATATTCAATATAATTAGCTGTATCCGATAAAGATTGATATTTCTGCCTTTAATGGCTGCTGCGGAGAATAAAAGGGATTCAGAAGGAAATATTGCCTCGTGCAATTGATGACTCAATTTGTTTTCAGCCATTAATGTACCGTATGTTGAAAAAGCCTTCGGATATACTGATTAGACCCCTCGTACGGTTACTGTTATGAAGTGTTTCCGCGATATATTTTATACACACTTGATTGGAAATGTTAATTTCTCGAGAATTTAGTAACGACTCTCCGACATGTTACTACATCATATATCGCGTAAATTGTTTTAGAATTCCATTAGAATGCTGTAATGTTACTTGTTTTCTACTTCTACGTCGAATTTCTTGCACTCGTTATTCGAACCGTACGAAAAACACAGCGCAACGTTTAATACGTTCACTTTTAGTGTTTCCAGTCGTGCGACTTACGCGCCATATGCCTTCCGGATCTTCCGTAATGTCCCCTTACACGTTCGCCTCGAATTCCCAACTCTTCGATTCCCTAGCTCATTTGGCGTTAAAAAACAATGGATTGCAGTAAACGACAAATTGGCAATCTCGCATTATATCCGCGATAAATCAGAGAATACGTAATGCCTAATGTTGAACTTGACCGTGTCTAGTGTTTCAACGTTATCCATCACTGACCGCAGCCCCCTCGACTGTTATTAGAAATTCCTTCGATTTTTGGCGAAAGGTTTTACACACGGCAATGGACGGCAGAGTGCACGGCAGGAATGCAGGCAATTTTCCTCGAGGGAACAGACGATAGGTCCTGGAACCACGGCCCGTGATCGTTCGTCCTTAATTAAGGCGGACCTTCTCGGCGGTGAAACGTGAAATAAAAATACTCGCGCTCGCTCGTCGAGCAATTTCTGGCCGACTAACGGGACCCGTGGATCGCGAATTTCGATCGCTTCCTCGACTTGATTTACGAGAGCATCCCTCTCGTACCCTGCAGCCCTTTCGTTCGACGCCGCTCAACCGTGATTCCACGCTCTTTCTCGATTTTACCATTCGCCAATTCGTCGACATTCATCGAAATTAATAAAAAAAAAATATATATATATACATGTGGAATTTTGTCGCTCGTTTCATAGTGAAATCATCTTTTTTCTATCTTTTTTCAATCGTAATTTCAACAGACTTTATTGACATAGCACTCTTCGAATCAACATCCATTCAACGCCCATCCTACTTGTTATGAAATGCCAACTACGCTATTATCAAATTGTTCTACTTTTATCTCTGAGCCCCTACAAATTCCCGAGTACAACGCCCAACCAATTACGTAAAAAGTTATCTGGACTTCATCCCAACCGAATTACGTTTCACGCGCTTTCAATTAACCCCCTTCACCCTAAGTCATTGACCTTTCTTTAGTAGGACATAAAAAGTTACCCCTCTGTGACTTCTAGTGTTTCTTCGTAAAACGAAAATTCGATCTTTCGACACGTACAGTTTGTTTGCGATCTTTAATGTTTAAATAAGATGAAAACGCGATGTTTTGTGCTGTTCAATTTTACAAGAAGACTTATTTCAGGATTAAATGTGAGATTTAAAAATGGCGATATCAAATATACAGATGAAACATTTGATTATTAACGGGAAAGGAGAAATATGTGTTAAAAATTCTTGTTTGGTTGTTATAGAAACAAGCAAAAGTTACATCGACATCGATATAACAAAGTTGAGCAATACTTGTTCATGATTTGCTATAACGCTCTCTTAAAAATCAATTTATAAGCATTCAAAATTTCATATTTGACGAATTGTTCGAGCACGATCCTCACTTAGATCGCAGCTCAAAGACAAGAAGAGGAGTTTGAGGAATATCTGGCTGGCTAAATAAAATAGATCTACAACATGTACTTGATAGTTTTACGGTAAACAATACGTGATAACGATCTGTGATATTCACACAACTAACATCAGATTCGATACAAAATTTTAAACTAAATTAATTACTACCATATCTAACGGTAACTTTAGTCACGAGTGTAACTCGTCACTGTACAGTATGACGTAAAAACCAATGACGAGTTAGACTAGTCATTTTATTGCCGCAAGCGGTGTGCTCTTTAACTGCGGGTAGGTCTGTAAACCATATACTAAAATTCTAGCCAGAGGCGGGTGTGGTATACAAACAACCCGTTAATTTTGGCTAATATCAAACAGTGGTTGTGGCTTTTATATCACTAAAATAAAAACAACAAGAAACCATTTAACCAGTTGAGTGGTTCGACGTGTATACTTGTCGGACCAAACCTCTACTGCGGTGCATTTGACGTGTATACTTGTTGTGTAAAATAAAAAATTACCATTCACTACAAAAACTCGAAATCTCAATAAAATGTGATAAGAATATTATTTGGTGATATGTTTTCTTTATATAGATAGCTTGAAATTTTGTAAACTATTTTTTATTTTTCTTGTTTATTATTTTTTAATAATTTTCAAGCTTTTAGTGAGAATGACGTACTCAGAAACGAATTGTTAGTTTTTTTTTTACGAATAAAAATGTAATCCTTCCACCACTTGCCCTGCGTTCGACGTGTATACACGTCGTTGCCTGTTTTTAATTCCGCACCCTGTGCTGATCTTTTGAAACTAAATTCCACAGTTAACTGGTTAAAACAGAATATACACACGTCAGTAATATAAAATCAGAACACACATACTGATTCCCCATTTATTTCTCTCGCTGTGGTAAAAGCAGCCGCACGCAGTTAAAGGGTTCTAACGCCTACCTGAATGTATCCCAGCGTCCGCGTCGGCGTCCTCGAAGACGGACGACTCGGTGCCCTCGTCGTTATCCGCGACAGAATCGTCCGGCGTCTCGTCCTCCTTCGACTTCTCGCTGCTCGAGCGATGGATCTCGGCTCTGGCGGGCGTCGCGGCGCCGCACGGGCTGTCGACCGACGCGTGCCTGCCGCTCGCCTTCACCAGCGTGCTCGTGCTCCTCGCCAGCTTCGTGCTGTGCGTTCTGCGTATCAACAAGTTGGTCAACGTGGTGCTCCCGTTCTGTTTGCCCTTCGTCTCCGAGGAGCCGATCCTCGCCGCGCCGTTCGACTTCGCATCCTGCCCCTTCGAGCTCGCGCGCTTCTCCGCTTCCGTTCTCTTCTTCGACTCCTCGTCCTCCACCTCGAAGCAGGCGATCGTGTTGTTCAACCGGCTGTCTTTTCTGCCCGCGTCCTTCCGGCCGGTGAACCGGCTCTGAAACCTCTCGATGGTCTTGAACGACCTGGTCCTCTCGACCTTCTTCCTCTGATCCGGCCCATTCGCCACCGAGTCCCCCTTTGGGGCCTCGAATATCTTCGTTAACGACTGCACCTTGCCTCTCGACTCGGGGAACGACGACTCCTCCGACCGTTTCGATTTCGACAGCGACTCGTTGTTGCTCAGGGTGCGCGTTAGTATCACGCTGGGTGCCGTTTTCGTCGTGCTGATCGGGAACGTGTTGCTCACGAATTTCTCCGAGTTCTCTGCGTCGACTGTTTTCAGGATCTTCGCTGGCTGTCGCACGTCCGTGTCCAACGATACGTAGAAGGTCGACCTCCGTTTAGGCGAGTCCTCGGTGCTCTCTGCGTTCAACATGTCTCTGGCAGTCACCCGATCACATGTCACGATTCACGCTTTCTCTTCCCGTACGTCTCGATGGCATTCGCTCGACCGCCGTTCCGCGAACTCGATTCGCATTATCCGCGCGGATTGCTCGACGATTGATCGCGCCGGGACAGGCGTCACGCGATTATGAACGCGCCTTCGAGTCGCATCGGAGTCGTTCAACGCGTCTCACAGGTTCACTATTCACCGAGGTCCGCGTGTAGAGAGTTTACGCGAACGCAGTATACGCTTCGTACCCGCGATCGGTCCAGCGGCCGAGGGAGTTCCCTTAAATTCACCTTACGCTTCCTTCTTCGCACCGTACGCGAAGAAAGAGAAAGAGAGAGAGGTTTCGAAGGGCTGCGAAAGAACGTGCACCGGTCGAGGGCTCCACGAATTTCTCGCAGCGAACGCTGCCACTAAATATAGACTGGCAGGACTCGCAGGAGCACGAGTATCGAGGAAAACAAACCCAACGCTGGCCTTCGTTACATGTATACACGCGAGCCGCGTAGATAACACACGAACACGCTCACAACCACGAGAGTTAGTACTTTTACTATCGACCAATGTTTTCAACCGATTACCGTCGCCGTTGACCTCCCTCGATCGACTCCTTTCACGCGACCGATTATTACGCACGCACTATCCACGAACTCGAAAGTGACGAGCAAAACCTCGCTGCGAGATTACTTACGACTGGCACCTGTTAATATCTTTTTTGGAGCACACGATTTCTCTCGAACGATGGGCGATCGGTTCACCAGTTAGACTCGATCGAACGAGTGGCGCGCGATAACAGTAACAGCGTGCATCGAACACACGGAGCAGTTAGAACGGAACTGTTCGCGGGATGCGCACGGAACACCATTGACTAACAGGGAAGGTGCGCGCGATTCACGCGACGAAACGGAGCCGCTGTTCGACAAAACGACGAGAGACACGGCGGACTAGAAGGCTGGCGCGCGAGTTACGAGGAAAAGTAAAAGGGTCTGAGTCACGACGACGGGTTCGCTCGTGGCCCGGCGTGGCCGTCGTCGCGTTTCAGGAATGCGCGCGAAATGTCGGGACGGTCTGACGGCATCTCGTTCTTTCTTCTCGCGAGGACGAACACCGATCGCACTGTTGCTCGAACGACGCGCACAGCGTTACTCGCGAGCCGCGACGTACCACTGGCGAAAAGAGACGACAGACGCGTGCAGAGCGACGTCCGTACACGATCGTCCGCACGGCAGACGGCTACACGACTATCTGTTCGAACGTCTACCGAGCGCGACCCGCAGCGCCCCTGGCGGTCGTCCCGGGTAAACACTCGGGACTCGTCGTCGCGTTCCGTGGACTTTCGAGCGCAGGGTTGCGGATGATCGCGAGTCCACTGCGACCGCCGTTCTTTCTTTTATTTACGTAATACTACAGCGCGTTCGTTGTAACGTTATTTACGATATTGAATAAGTTAATCCTTTCTCAGCTGCTTTTTCTTTGTACGACCTTTCCGCGCTGGGAAACTGGCGGAATCCGCGGATGGCACGCGATCAGCGAGATTCTTTCGCGGTGGTAATTAGAGTTGCGGGAATTTGAAAAGGAGCAGCAGATAAGACGTTGAACGCTGGGCCCTCGCGGTGGCGGTTTGAAAGTGACCGCGCGTGATCTAGCGAGGGAGCAATGCAGTTTTATAATTAACCTTCCCACTGATAGGGTGGAATATTTGTAATGCGACTCGAGGAGAGTTGCCTTCGTCGCGAAATGGTCGCGTATCCTGCGTTTCGCGTCTAACTATCCCGTTCACTTAACGTAACACTGTATTTATGTTAATGCTAACTCGTTATTAAGCAGCAAATTACACAGTGTTGTATAAAAATGATCGAGACTGGCGTTCAATCGATTCTCTACGGATAGTAGATTCTTCTTTATTCCAGATCGTTATGGTTTCTAATAAATTAACCAGATAACTGTGGAATTTAGTTTCAAAAGATCAGCACAGGGTGCGGAATTAAAAACAAGCAACGATACTATGCATTTTACGAAAAACGAGGAAGGATTACATTTTTATTCGTCAAGAAAAACTAACAATTCGTTTCTGAATACGTTGTTCTCACTAAGAGCTTGAAAATTATTAAAAAATAATAAAATAATAAACAAGAAAAATTGAAGATAGCAAGAATAAACAAGAGAAATAAGAAAATAATTTAAGTATTGGTAATATAAAGGCAACATACCACAAAATAATATTCTTATTACATTTTACTGAGATTTCGAGTTCTTATAGTGAATAGTAATTTTTTATTTTACACGACGAGTATACACGTCAAACGCACCGTAGTAGAGATTTCGTCTGACGAGTATACGCGTCGAGTGCTCTTAACTGGTTAAAGAAATTGTATAAAGTATCGTACAGTACAAGTTTCAATTGTATTTCCATTTACGCGTTCCAGGCATTCGATTGAAAGTGTATTTGATTTAAAAGAAATAAATAAATAGCACGTAGTTAACCACTAAATGAATTCAGATTCTCAAGTTTCATTGAACTTGATTCCATCCTTATTGCAGCCCATTACATTCGATCAAGCTTCTATTTAGGAGAGGTTGCGTCGGTGCCTTTCTTCGAGCCACCGTACAATACAAGAATCTAATTCCGCTCGCGATTTATAAGGATGAAATTCGCGTCACGTCCCAGACGTCGATATGTACTGTGTATCAATTACTGTCCACTGGCCAGGTTTGTCTAGCTACGCTGAGGAGCATTCCTTCTTGCACCTCTAAATGAACAGTTATCACGGGGTAGTCCCATCGTTACGCGTGTCGAAACTAATTATTCATCTTCCTAAAAAGCATAGATACAGAGAGCTTATAATTATTATTTATTCAGAAATTTTGTTTAAAAAATATACACTTTTACGCACCGATGATACTTAGTCTTTCGTAATTATAATAATCGTACAACGTACACAATTAAACGAACGGTGCTCCATAATTTGGTTCATCAGTGCACATCATTGTAAATTCAACAATGGACGTCGCGCGGGTCATATAATGGCGACGGTAATTTAGATTTACCGATAACCACGGAGAATACAGATCATAATTTACATTTATTTATTCTTTAATTTCGAATTATCCGTCGCTTGAATTTCATCTGATTTCAAGGTAAGAGGTAGAACTTTGGGTCTCTTAGGTCAGTGTGTTGATATAAATAATACAGCAGAACTTCGATCGTCTTGGCCTATAGACACGATTAAGTACCTTATTTCGCCGTAAAAATACCATGTCACGAAATCGTATAAAAAGATATTTTGTAGTAAGAGGAAGTACTATACTGAAAACGAAAAGTTAATTTACATTATTTTAGTTTTCAGTCAGCTTCCATGAATTACTTAGAAACTTTACACAAATTTTAGTAAATTTCTTACTAAATTTATCGAAGTGAGTAAAAAGTTTGCCGAAATGAAAGCTGTCGGTCCATTTAAAAGTGTATTTAAATAGAAATATTCCGGGAGTTCCACGTTTACTGTTATTCACCCGATATTTCCAGGTTCAGAATTTCCCAGAAACACGAGTAGGCAAAAAAGGGGAACGTGACAGTGCCTACCCCGTTCGTGCCTATTACCAGCGTTCAAAGTGACGCTGACTCAGACCGGACCTAAGATCGCGATCGATAATCGTTTCCTGCTCCGCAGAAACGCTGTCTGAAACTGGAGCAAACGCTATCAATCTACTATCACAAGCGGTTTCCATCCTGCGGAGAAAAAATATTCGACCGCGTTCCATGCCCGGAGAAAAGACTCGTAAAACGGTCCCGCGGAAGATTACCATTTCCGTAAAATCGTTCGCGCGAACCAATTTCGACGGTAACCATAAACGTTATTGCGACTTTCTCCAGAAAATACTCGATGAATTTTGCTAAACGGAATTTTACAATTTTACGCTCGATAAATCGTCGATCTTTCGTTTAAATAAGAAACGACGAAAATCTTACAATTAGTTTCCTTTACCATTGGGTTTCTATACTGGCGATGCAATTTTTCTTTTAAGTAGGAAATGATCGAACAGATAGCCCCAAAATGTCAAATCTGATCAATTTAAAATTGCTACACATTATTCAACGATTAAATATAGAAAAAATATATTCACGAACAAAATCTTGATAATGTTATTGCACGCGAAGCAATTCTTAGAAAGTACAAATTTACCATTGCACAACGATTCTCCGTACAGGTTCTCGTTTTATACACTGTGACTTTAGAATCGATCAGGAAATGGAGCAGTCGCCTTCTGAATCTTTCACGTCTAAAGATTTACTACCCCTTGGTATCTCCTTGCCCTCGATCTTCTCTGAAAATTGAGTCGATTCATGAAGACTTCAAGTAAATTTAGTTTTTACGCTCCACTGTTACTCCCTTTTATTCTCGTGACTAAACTGTGAGATATTCCAAAGTCTATCGAATCGTATCCAAAGAAAATTCAAACAAACATAATGGTACAACGAAGTACTGCTCTAATAGCTGTTAATCCGCTAACGTAGCTTGCACGCTTATCAGGCGCAAGTGACAGGCCCGAGAAAACGGTTTCAGAGAATGACTGGCGGATCGTTCGCTCGTGAGTCATTGGTAGCTGGGAAAGAGCAATCAATTTTTACCGGATTCTTTCTCGTTTGTTTCACGTTGCGACATAAACACCGCCGCGAACAGTTGCCGCTGCGCGCGAGTTAATCGTATCCGGTAAACGCGACATAAATCGCGTCGTGTTATTAGTCGAGTTAAAACTGTGACGGCTGCAATCGCGCAGGTACCGTTGGAATTTCAATTTCAACGGTGGGCGCCGTTTTAAGAGACGATCCTTGAAACGCGAATGTCATTAGCGTCGGTGGACACCGTTCTGGGAACGAGCTTCGAGCGACTCGGTCGACGATCGCGTACAGTCGAGCAGTTAAACTCTCGATCGCATCGAGATTTCTTCGAAACATTTCAACGAAGGACATATCGCGCGATCTAACGCCAGTGTAACGACTGTACGCAATTCTATTATATACATTCGTTGGTAATAAAATTGTAATTAACCGAGCCTTGCGATATCATTGAAATTTCAACGGAGACCGTGGGTGTCCTATATCGTAACGAGCAAGTGTCATTTAAATTTCAATTCAGCCAAGGCAACAGGCGAAGAATTCAGCTTGGCTCGTCCGCGAGGAATTCAACTGGGTCAGCAGAGCGACGGCTCAATTATTATCAATTCCACTGTCCCCGATCCGAGGCATCAATTTACCTATCGCGAACGTCCGATTCGCGTTGCGACGCGTTTTAAAGTCCCATCTCGGAAACGGTGGGCGTCGTCCGTTGGTCGAAGGCCCCCGCGAGCAGGTGGGATTTAAATTTGAATTCGCCCAGTGGGCACCCAGGCCCGCTGGCGAAGTCGAAGTCGGTCATTTAAAATTCAATTCGACCCCACCCGTCGCGTCGTTGGGACGCGCTTAATTTTTCCACGGACGGAATTCCACGTCGATTGCCCGACAGGCAGCCCCTCTATGGAGGAAGCGATGGAATTGCGTTCAATCGGCGCTCCATTCCGTTCCAATTCCGACGCGAAACGCCGATCGATCCCGTCGAGCGTGCCTCGAGAGACCTGCCTCGAATTCCCTCTCGATCCTGCGAGTCGATTCATCGCTCGAGCTCCTGGCGACTATTGCGATCGATTCCACTGGGGATCTTCGACGATAAGCGAATAGATACGTGTCCGTAGCTTGCGACGCGCGTGTAGAAATTCTGCGTTTGTAATTAGACTGATGGCAAATTCATAAATATCTAAATACTGATTACACTCTCGTAGAGATAGTTGGAAAATTTTAGGTGCATTGCAATTATAAGACAGTGATAGATATTTGTAATACGATAATCGCGACTAAGCGACTGGTACCTAAAATGAAATATGAAAAACGTTGAAAACCGTGGAAACGGAAGCAAATAGAGCTTGGAATGGGCAGGGAGGTCGGGCAACGATGAGAAATGTTTGAGATGGGACTCTGCCAGGCAGAAGGCAGCCAGCGAAGAGGAATAAGAAGAAATATCGACAACGTGGAACGCGAAAGAAAAAGGGGTTTCGAGAGGCGTAGAAAGGGCGGAAGACGAGGGGGTAGGGGAGTCGCAAGCCGTGTGTCGAATGAGAAAGAAACTCGTGACGCACGTTTTCCTCGCAAAGAACCAGGATCCAACGGCGCGACGCCGGTTTAGTTCACTTTCCTCGTTGCACGCGTTATCCATCGCGCCTGTGTGTTACGCGCGCAATGCTTGGGGGATCCCCTCCTCTCGTGCGTCCGACTTTTCTTCATTTTTTTAACCTCTTTCGAAGCCTTCTCAATTTTTTAGAAATAGAACAAAAATTCGATATTAATATTTTAATATTTTATCGAATATATTTATAACATGAACAATATTCGATTAATAGAAAATTATTTTTAACTGTCTTAAACACTTTAGAATCGATTCCCTCGCGGTATGAGAGAGTTCAGAATAAAAAATACCACAATGCAGAAAGGTTAATAGATACTTTCAACGAATTAAAACAACTTTCCATTAATTTCTACAACCAAGAACCGTCTACACTCGATAAGAGTCGTATTCGTTTAATCGCGCCACGTACAATCCACGCCCAAGACAGTGAACTAGCAAAGACAAAGCCGCGCTTTATTAAACCCTCGCCATTACGGATACGTTCAACCCACACCTCCGAGGAGCCTAACAATTTCCTTTTCCAATTTCCACGATCACGGGACGCGGTATTTTAATTCAGCCTGTAACCTCGCTCGATCGCAACGCATCACGCCGATCCTACACACCGCCTACCATCCGAGACCACACACGAACGCTAATAACACCGCGGCGAACTGCGAGGCGTCGACGCATCTAAATAGCCAGTCTAAGCCGTCCAATTAGAATAACTAGACTAGACGGACCAACCGAACCTTGCTACGTGATCGTCAAAGAGGAAAGTACTACTCTTCTCGCGCTAATCTCTGCCAAAGATCGACGATCTGTACCCTCTGTCGAATTGTAAACGTTCTTCAAGCTTCTGACAGTGCAGGCACTTCGCAAGACTAGCCATTTGCGGCAACTGTAAGTTTTTTGATATAGATGAATGAAATTTTAGTTGAAAAATTGGAGACTCAGTTGCACTTCAGACAAAATCGATGCTAATTTTTAATAATATTCATATATAATTTTTAATAATAATATATTCAGTAATTTTCGAGAATATTTGAAGTGGGTAGTCGGAAATCTGTACATTTCCTTCCAGCACGCGTTTCGTTCGACAACAGCGCCGATCGTGAACGAGATCGGGTCCCGCAGGAAGCGCGAGACAAACGGAAAGAGCTGTCGGATGTTCGTCAGCTCGGGAAGATCTCTCGGCCAGCCACGGTGACGGCTGAAAATCAATTAGCATTTTACGAGGAGCAGGTCAACCGGCTCTGTCTGGGAATTGCGCCACGCTCCTTTTGTCTTTTTGCCAGCGGACCCAGACGCAGCTGGTGTGCCTCGTCGTAACTTTTGCGAGCAACCTCGGCTAAATGAGAAACAGAACGCGTCCCTCGGGGAGGATGACGAGTCGCTTCGATAGCCACGAGGGACTGAACAGTACGACAGACGTTCTTTTTCTTTGGAAGCATTCTGTCGTCGATGATTAAAATTTACGAATCGAGAAATTACGGCTCAATTTTGAGGCGATCGAAAGAGATTAGTTTATGCAATTTTTGCGAAATTCAACAAACTTGACGATAAAGTAAATCCTTTCTTCGCAAAATTATTTACGTACAAGATGAATATCAACAATTGTTTATGGTGACAAGAAAAAGTATCCAAAGCACCAAAGGACCTCCGCAACGCGTACCCAGCTCCTAATTACGATCTCGACTATTCGATTCCCGACGAAAGTACGCTTCGCGAAAGATGCGACGCGTCAACGGCAACAAAACGACGCGAACAACCGCGAGGCGAATTAAAAAAGAAATAAAAAAAAAAAAGAAACGCGTCTCGAACGCGGGTAACTAAATTCCACGAGTCATTAGCGGCACCGAGGTAAAGAGGGAGGCGAGCGCCGCCCTCGACGATCCTAATTAACAATTCCCCGCATCGATCGTGGTCGATTCCGCGGCGCGAGAACCGCGAAACCTCCGCGGGCAGGCCCGACAAACCGTAATTAGCACCGAGTCTAATGCATTCCGCTTGATCTCGAGTGTGTCCGCGTTGTAAATCAAAAGTTATTCTGAAACGCGGCGGTGATACGCGCGCACAGATGGTGCTGGCGGTGCTCGGGGTAGTAGGAGTTATCGATCCGCGCGCGAGATAAATCGCTGGGTTAACGTTGTCGGGGGTAGTAATTAGCTTCAGGTACATTAGTCATTCGGCTGGACGCGTTTCCTCGTGTCTTCTTCCGCGAGTTATGCGCTGCTTTCGATTATTACGCTATTGTTACGCTCGAGAACGACGCGGTGTTAACGGGAACGGTTTACGTCCCCGTTCTTTAATTGAATTAAAGATTAACCGTTTCAGTCGACGTTGGAAGAGCGGTGAATTCTGTGAATCGCCTTAGTTCTGACACAGGCTGTGATTTCACGGCATTTCACGGAAGATACGAGAACCGTTCGGATTATTCGTGTACAAGTTTCGTCTCGTTCGACGTAATCTGTTTTTTACCGATGTCTCGATGGTAAGCGTTCGAGACTGAACGCTGGATCGATGACGTGCAATCGATGCGTGCAATCGGAAAGCAGATGCGCTGTGTGGCGTACGTCGATCGTTAAGCTTCTGTTTCTTTTCTTTTCCATTGCGACCGAGTACACGTGACGACTTCACGACTGGATTTCGTAACGCGTGTTTCATATGAAACTCGTAGGTACAGACAGCCTCAATAGTTCTGGCGCCTGGCGTGACGTTAATACAGACGTAAACCAACCGGGTGACGAATGTGTCTATGTTAACGTTGTACTATACAGGCGCCAGAATCGTTGAGAGAAAAGAAAAAGGGGAGAATCCAATCTAACCCGCCAAGATTCTACATCGCGGTTGTTCTAAATACAGAACTCTGCTTGATACTTCCACTGCTGTTAGAAACGCGTTTCGTCTGAGATTCGTTTCTCCAAATTTCCCATCATTTTTCATCAAACATACACGACGAACATTTGTATTCACACGATATCCAATCATTTTCTCTTCTTCAAAATAAAATTATGTACAGTGGGACGTTCTACAACGAAACTTCTCCATTAAGATAACACGCAGACATATACAGTGCTGGACAAAAGTATTGGCACAGCATGATTGTTATGATAAAAATGCTTATAACTATGAAACAAATTGTTAAAAAGGAAAAATTTGTTTACACGTTTATTTATTTATTATTCTAGATTATTATTTAACAGAAACAGTAATATAAATAAAGTGATATGCGAAATAATAACAAAAACATATTTATTGAGCGTTTTAAGCATGGACAAAAGTATTGGCACATTATACAAAATTTAGTGTAGTTGTATCTCTCCGAAAAAAATCCGATTGTCACTTGATGGTATAGGTAGGGGATTCCCTGATAGTCATTTTTTCTAACAGTCATCCTTAAGTTCAGTCGATTAGCAACATAGGAAATATAACAAGCAACAATGTCAAGAAGAGGGAAAGAAACTACAAGTGAAGAGAGAAAAATAATATTAAATTTGCACAAAATGCGAAAATCTTATAGTGAAATAGCAAAAAGTGTTAATAGAAGTCGATTCACTATTAGAAGTGTCGTAAAACGATTTGAGAATCAATCAGATTTCAAAAGTAGGAATCGAAGTGGACGTCCCTCAAAGTTAACAGTTAGAGAAAAACGGAAAATTGTAAAGGAAGTGAAAATAAATTGTAAATTAAACTCATCACAACTTAGAGCAAAGTTAAATGAAGAAAATAAAAAAGAAGTAAGTTCGAAAACTATACGGAGAGTGTTAAAAGATGCGGGATATTCTGCGTGTGTCGCAAGAAGGAAACCATACATATCCAAGAAGAATCGGAAGATGAGAAAAGAATTTGCAAAAGAATTTATAAAAAAGGATCCCACATTCTGGAATAACGTATTATTTTCAGATGAAACTAAATTTAATATATTTAAATCAGATGGCAGAGTATTAGTTTGGAGAAAGCCAAATACGGAAATGGATCCACAACATTTACAAGCCACTGTGAAACATGGAGGAGGTGGAGTCATGGTATGGGGTTCCATTGCAGCGTCTGGGGTTGGCGAATTAGTATTCATAGATGAGATTATGGACAAATATGTATATTTAAATATATTAAAGGAAAATTTATTTAAAAGTGCTAATAAATTAAATCTCCCGCGTGATTTTTATTTTCAACAAGACCATGATCCAAAACATACTGCCTATATTGTACGACAATGGATCGTTTACAATACCGCACATACATTAAATACCCCACCCCAGAGTCCAGACATGAATCCCATCGAACATGTTTGGAATGAATTAGAAAAAAAAATTAGAAAATATAATATAACAAACAAAAACCAATTAAAAGCTATTATTTTACAAGAATGGAACAATATAGAGCCGGATTTTACAAAAAAATTGGTAACTTCAATGCCAAAACGATTGAAGGAAGTTATCATGAGGAATGGAGGGCCAACCAAATATTAATTTTTAATTTCTAAGTACTTTCAATCATTTGTGCCAATACTTTTGTCCATGCTTAAAACGCTCAATAAATATGTTTTTGTTATTATTTCGCATATCACTTTATTTATATTACTGTTTCTGTTAAATAATAATCTAGAATAATAAATAAATAAACGTGTAAACAAATTTTTCCTTTTTAACAATTTGTTTCATAGTTATAAGCATTTTTATCATAACAATCATGCTGTGCCAATACTTTTGTCCAGCACTGTATATAAAAGCGTGCAATGAATTTAAATTTCACAGATTACGCGCGCAAGTGTCCATTACAAACGCCCTTGATTCGATAAGAGAAACAGTTCGTTATAAGAAAGACCATTATACCCATTCAATCATCCTTCCACCCAATACCCAAAGTGCTACAACAAAATTTCCTAATGCATCCATAAAAAGACTATTTCCCAAATGAAATCTCCCAAAATCCTAATCGACAGCCATCGCTACCCTCCATTGCCCAAGTAACGACAGGACACAGAAAATGCTGATGAATCCCCGTGATTACCCGACCCGTATAAGACGCGAAGCACAGAGACGCGAAGCGACGCGACGCCTCCTCGCGTCCCATTAACGCGCCGCCTCAATTTCGGCCCCCATCGCGGAAAATAGGCGCCGGATTTACGAGCGGATTGAACGAGCCCGCTGTGAACGGATTAAGGGACGGTGTCCCGTGCGTGGGAAGAAAAACGACGCACGGTTCACTCGCGACAGGGAACCCCGTCTCCTCTTTCGTCGACTGTTTTTTCTCCGCTTTCTCCAGCCTCGCTCGTCCCGCTTGTTTTGCGCGGCGTGGCCCGAGACGGTAGTCGATGACGAGCAGGACCCACCGGACGAGGGACGTAAGGCGATACCAGGGACAAGGGGATGATACGGAACTAATTTGTCGGTGTCTCGTTGGAGCTTCGATGTCCTGTGTCAACGTTGCGTTTCGGACGTTGCGTTATGGGTGTACAAGCGAGATCTACTGGGCCCATCGGGCCTGGACAGGTGTGCAAGATCGAGTCTCGAGAGGGAAGATTGTTATCCTTCGCGGAATTGAAGTGTGAAGTGGTATATCTAGCGTGTAATTGTAAGAAAGTTTTAGTATAAGATTAAGGATATTAATGCAGTATCATCGAGGGAGATGTTAACCCTTTGATCACTGCTGGTGTCTAAAGGCGATTAGAAAAGTTGGAATGCAGCGATGCAGAAGCAATTCGATAAAGAAGTAGAGTACAAAGAAATAAATAATATTATTTGAGGTTTTGAATATACTTGCTCAGAGATGTATGGTGAACGAAAAGTTTCGCCATTCTAGGTGTATATCGCGAATGAATTCGTACTGTGTAGTACGACTGGTGTGTTTTAAAGTCTGTCGTAGTCAAAGGGTTAATAACTCTATCGTAGACTGGCGTTAAACGATGAGTTGTATATTTATATCTTTTGCGAAGACAATTTGTTTTTCAATGCAGCAAATACGATACACTGTTTCTGAGTACATTTTCTCTCATTGCGTTAAACGATGAGTTGGATATTTATATCTTTTCCGAAGACAATTCGTTTTTCGATGCAGCAAATACGATACACTGTTTCTGAGTACATTTTCTCTGGTTTAATTAATGATCAGAGTAAAACTCGTGATATTCACGTTTGTCTGGAAATTAAATAAGCAATTGCACGTGCATCTCGTACCAAGTAGGTACTTCTAAAAATATCCAAACTCTAACTACTCCAAACAATAAAACGTAAAAAAGTACCGACACAGCGACCCATAAAGCGTTGTCAAGATCAATCGCAAGTGGCTAGAAGAACGCACCCCATTTCGCAACAGGTCGATATCGATATATCTCCAATTAAAGTCCTCGCGGCGATCAATAGCGATCGATCAGCGCGTGGATCGGTTGCGAGATCGCGAACAGTACGCGATAAGTCAGGTTCACAGCCCGGAACAGCGTCGAACCGGGGCGGTTACGAGACGGTTCCTCGAGGAGCGTGGCGAAAGGTTCGCCGGTTTTCCGCTCGTTCCGTCGTTCGACCGTGACGAAACCGCATAGCTGGTGTCCGTCCCGCTGTTTGAACAGGTAAACGCGGCGCCGATACGCGCGCCAGCTGATATCCCGTCCCGTGTTTCCACCGTCGCTGGCTACTTTATCTTTTTCGCGACCGTTTGGACTGGTTCCCGATGGAGCCTGGACTCCAACTATCGATAAGAATTTATGCGTGCGTGTGTCGGGTTTGTGGTTCAGCGTACATCATTTCTATTTTTTTTTTCCTTATCTCATTCGACAGGCAGGTGGTTTTGGGAGGTAATTGGTAGATGCGCGTATGCAACGCGATAGGGATTAAGATTTGAAGAAAGGAGATATCCGATGTCCACGTCGCGATTTCGTCTTTTTAGCCAGCTTGATAAAATCGTGGAGACGAAGGGTAGAGGAATGGTTAAGTTTAAAAATCGTTCGAGGATTTCAAGAAGGAAACTGAAGAATTGAAATTAATTAGAAATATTTAAAGTTTTTTTTTAGAATTTATTATAATTCATACGTAAATCTGTGAATCGTTGATGGGTAGTGTACCTGTGCAATGAAGTGAGAACGTTACACGCGAGGAACGATCAAAGTGAACGCCAGAATTGACCGCGCGTCGTTCGAACAATGGTTTAAAGCAGTCCGACTCTATTTTCTGAAACAGCAGCGCGGAATCGCGTTACCAAAACGCGCGCTACCAGCAACAGAAACGTAATCGCGTGAAACAGAGTGTATCAAGAGCGGAAATGCTTGTGCGCATAGCTCGCGAAGGATTACGAATTGGTTCACGAGCGAAAGTTTAATGGCGTAACAACGGTCAGGCAAAAGGTTATTCCGGTTTAATAACCAGATTCGTTATTAACACAGACGATTTAGAACACCGTGCTCGAGCTCAAATATTATTTCAAACGCACGCGCACACGCTGCTCCGTAATTCTAGCAGAGCAAACAAGTACGAACGACCGTTGGAAGATAGCACTGCTGCGCCATCGCGTGCGCAACGATTAATCGATTCCACTTGTAAATCTCTTATCACTCAACAGTAAAAAACTAACTGATTTTACTTCAGTCAATTCGAGCATTGGTGGACTTTTATAAATAATTCAAATCGTTCGAATCAGAAGAGCACTTATTAAAAAAAACAATTTTTATAACCCTGGTATGTTAGTTTCGATTACATTTTTGATGCGTCGCGTTCACCAGCGAACGTTCGCCATTCGGTCGCAAACATTTCGCTGCGACTTCCGTCGCGCACAGTTTTAATTACACCGCGGGCACGCCACGGGATTAATCGTGTCGCGATACCCAGGGATGTTTCCACGACTGCGACAGCCTCGATAAGGGATACGCGATTCGATGAACCGGCATATATTTCCAATTAGACTAACCATCTACCTGCGCCGCGTGTTGCACCAGCGATTTACAACTCTCGTTTTCGAGCAGCTCGCGAAAGGGAACACCGCCACCATCGCCGAAGACGCGATGATTTATGTTTATCCGCATGAACGCACCGGGAGCCGCGCGGTTTACATCCGTAATAAAGTTTTACTCCTTTTCGGACGGTACCAGAGACGATGTTGCGCGGATAGCTCGCGTCTACTTTGTTGGGGACGCGCGAACATGTTCGGTGGTATCGACAGGTTTCGAGTCTTGTACGAATGTTGTTTAATCGACAGACCTTTTAGAAGACTCGTTTCATACTTGACTCTAGATAACCAAACTTGAATCGATGTTACTCTGCAACTGATCATTCGACTCATACGGTTACGAGTTGAAAATGAGAACGTTTTGATATTCCCTTTATTTACTTGGAATAAATTAGCATAGCTTAAGAAAAGTATTGGTATAGTTTTTATTAACCCTTTGCGATCGTCGTAAAAGTCGATGGTATGGCGGCGTAATATCGTTTTGATCGCCTGGCGTGAGGCACGCGCGAATGAGGCTTAGTGATAATGAAAGTAATCTTTCTCCTTATGCCAGATTCAAGTATCAGCTTACAGATGCAATTGTGAGACGGGCGGAACAAAAATCTAAAGTAACTATTTCGAAATTCGATCGAAACGGAAATTGATATCACGTGCGCAGAAAGTAAAGAGCTTGAACGTTGCATACGTTTATCAATGCATATTTTATATTCGTAAAATTTCTGTTCGAAATTTAAGAAATAAGTTAATAATGAAAAACTTGTACGTCAGTTTTTTGAAGAGGATCCTCCGTGTTAACTCATATTAGCGTCCTTTATTTCTGCACCAACGTTGCATTATATCTGAAGTTGTTCAGCGCACAGTGTCAATTGTTCGATAATTATCGCGAACGTTCAAAGAGAAACAGTGGAAGAAAATTATCAGCTCCTAACTTCGGCTAACGGAAACGTGCGGATGCTTTAAAATTCTCGTGACGACGCGATGGTCGTTGGAACTTAAATTCTGAGTGTACCAGGGTTATCGCTCGACCGACGAACAGCGTAAAAATTAGTAACTGCAAAGGTAACATGGCGGCGATCGTTGGGAAAAGGTGCGCGCCGGATGGTAATGTTCTTCGCTCGTAAGTAGGTAGAATTATTCTTCCAAACGTTCGAGTAATGAAATACCATTAGACAGAATCACTTTCTCAAAACGATCAAAATCGACGAACAAAACGCGAAGTTTATTCAACAAAATGCACGAACACGTCCAGGTTTATCGTAGGTTATTTCGTTCCAAAACATCGAGAACGTTAAAAGAAATTTCTAGAGAACGAATCGTTACAACAAGTCGGATGTGTAACGCGGGTGAAAGAGAAGCAATGAATCATACCGACTTCACCGACCGAAAGTAAACGCACTCCGCGTGCATTACGCAATTTTCCACATTTTTCGCTGGATATCGTCTAAACGCTAAAGCGAAAAAAAGAAAATGTTGCTTTTACTTTTCCTAGCGAAAGCATAATTAATATATACGCTATTTCGGAATATCAAAGTAACGCGAATCAAACGCATAACAAGCCGCATCTGGTTATATAAATTTTTATTACACGTACGCTCACTCGTTAGCCAGAAAACAGGCATTACGAAACTGCGGAATTACGAAAGCCACCGTCGAAAGGAACGTCTAAAGCAAAATGTAATCCCAGCTAATCGACTGCCCATCAATTCCAGCCGATTCGTTACCATTGCGCAATCGCTGCGTTCGATTCGACAAACGCGCGCACCTAATAATATTTCCAACGGCACCAGTACCGACCATTTTCTAAACGACTGTTTACCTCCGTCCTCGGCACCCTTTATTCTAATTCGAGGCTGGACGAGATAATCGCGGAGCCGGGTCGACGAGAGAGATCATTCGACGACGACGAACGACACGCGCCTGGCGCGCATTTAAAAGCCCGTTCGAACGTGATTAGGCGGCTGCTAATGAACCCGAATGCTCGTTCGTACGGAAGCGCGTCGCTCGAGGATAGAAGGGGAGAGAGAGAGAAAAGTGCGCAACGGGTTTGAATTATGAACGAGGCGTCGATGCGTGGCAGAGGGCTGCAGCTGTACTGCGACGTCGAGTTCTTTTTTTTTTTCTAGGGGTGCGGCTGGGAGATTTGCATACGCTGGATGGACATTGGCCAGCATGCTTATTTCGGATTTGAATCGATCAACGGCCAGCGGAATTCGTCTGCCATCGTGAATCGTGCCTATTATGTACCTTGTCGTTGAGTTGGGCGAATCTTGCGTGGCTAAGCGTTCAAATGTTTAGAGGGATATAGGTGTTGAAATACTGATCTATTAGATGTTGGAATGCTGTAGATTTGAATAAAATTTTTTGCAATTGTTGTGGGTTACGCTTCGTTAATCGAAAGTGGTCTGAGTGCATTTTTGGAGAAAGTCAAAATGGATGGAATTTCAATGTTTGACATATTAAAAATCGCTAACGTTTCATAAAACGAAAATTAGCTGGTTAATACGATGATGCAAATTATTATTTTCTCAAATAATGTTAATTGGGTTGATGAATTATACACCCTTAGGATCAGAGAAAGTTTCTGCTACCATTTTATTGGTTACCAATATTTTTCAACTTATTCAAAAGCAAATCGTTATACATGTGGATCTTAATATAAGTGGATCTTGACCATTTTCGATATAAACGACTCAATTATATTAATCGTGTAGTGCAAGTGGTTTTAGGTGTCCAGTGATAATTGTACACTATCAGAACGATGAAACGAGCAATCTTAGAAGAAATATATTTGTTCTACGGCAGGCTCGATAGGTTCAAACCGTCTTCTTGCCTTCTTTTTCATCAAAGTCCTACGTCTTTTCGTACAAACATATCAATATATTTTTACTTTTTATCAATATCTTGTAATCACTACCACGTATAATTCCATGCATTGTAGACACACCCTTTGAACGAGGACAAGTTCTTATATATCACTGCACTTTTCCTTATACTCGTAGCGAACACGTTAAGCGACCTGACACTCATACAGAAAACAGAGAATTTCCATTTGCATTCAGCCAATCAGAATAACTGCGTGTCGTATCGGCTGCGAGAGGCACGGTTTTTCCCGTTTCCTAATAGTTTACGGAGTTCTGCGACACGAAGCACGACAGGAATTTCATTTGCTCGCGGCACGCGATAACAGCTGTTCGCTCTAATCTGAAATCCAGGAAGCGGCGATAGCCCGGACTAGTTTAATCGGTGTCAGTATAATAGCGCGCCAATAAAACACGATACCGCCGGGGCGCAGATAGCGCCACAGATCGCCATTGTGTTTGGTCTCGTTCTGACGGGAAAAATCCCGTCAGAACGTTGGCAAAATATCCGCGCAGAGAAAACTATCGGGCGCAAAGAAACGTTATCGCCGCATTAGCGTCGTGGCTCCCTTCCCGGGGGCATTTAATCTCCTTCTTCCACGGAATAAGAAGCCGCTATCGTGTTGCATTACACGCTCGACTGAGTCGAAACGAGACCGTCCATTGTACCAGGGATAACGCGGTCGCGTTCTACGTATATATGGCTCTCGTTCGTCGCGGTTATTCAGACTCGACGCTACCCCATACGCTAAGACGCTATTACGCGCGCACGGTAGTCAGCGCAGCGTCACGTCATTACCGAATTATCCTCGATCAGCTACGAATATCGCGCGAAACATCGCCGCAACGTCGAAAACAACTCGTACGGCGCCTCGAACACGATCGAGAGGATCGAGTTCGAACGGAAATTAATATTTATTTGCAATTCCAGCGGGAACACCGACGCGGCTCGCACGGCAGGTGCCTGCACCGAAATCGAGAACCAACCAACGACCGCTTCCGTTAAGGTAAGGAATTCGATTACCAATTTCTTGGATTGGTTGTTGTACGTTCTTGTTTCGAGAGGAGTGGAACGGTACCTGGGTTAATAGAAACGAGAATTATTCGTTCGACGCTAAGTGCACCTCCTCGCGAAATGTTTAAATAAATACAATTTAAATTGAAGAGAAATCGGAATCGTTCGTCCGTTGACTAATTTCGTCGGGAAATTAATCGACAGGCTGTTCGCGTGCACGCGAACGGGTCCTGGCGAATGCTTTAATCGTTTTTCGAACTCTCGGAAAGTATAATTGCCCACTTACTGCGCCTTCGTGTTCGCGCCACCGCGAGCAATCCATCAATCACTCTCGCTCGTAAATCACCGCGTCCATCGTTAACGCGAACAACCGTCGCGCGATTCTTCGAACGCGTCGAATATCTTCGCGTTCGCCAAATTCCGGAATCGCCGCGGAACCAGGCCGTTCCACGATCGATAGAGTCATAAATAACGCGAACCAACGAATTCGATTAGAACGCGAGACGGATCGTCGCGGAAAATTAGAACGACCGTACGATGATCGATAATTGTAAATAAATTACTTAACCGTACATTTCGTCGAAAGAAAACGGAACACGGCAATAGAATCATCTCCATTTAAACGAATAAAACTATTACAAAGTATCGCAAAAATGGTCATTTTCTATCCCTAAAAAACTTCCATTATACGAACACTCGTGCTCTTAATTATACTCATAAACCCAAGAATGCTTCACCTACTTCTCCCCACTCGAATCTCTATTCCCCTCACTCGCGTTCACCTAATTGTTCGTGCAATTCGCGAACGAATCCGCCGCTAGAACGAAACTGAATAGAAAACTCGTGGAAGAGTTCGAAGATCGAACGTCCCTCGAGCACCGTTCCTGGGCCCGCGAAGATCGACCTCGAGGGAGGTGGCTCGCGAGGGACGCCGTGGAATCGAAACGAGTAGTACTCGTTGCACGTAATTCGATTCCGACAGCGCCGTGGCCTTGAATATCCGGCGAGCACGCTACCCACCTGCTGCACGCGGTATCCACCGGGATCTACGCTGCTGGAGTGTCGCCTGGAGGGTGATCGACCTGTGGCGCACGTCGTCCAGGTGCCCGTGGATCGCCGCGCGGCCACCCAGAGGACGCGTCTGCTGCTCGAGACCAAGGGCTCGCGGTTTGGCCCTGTATCCAGGTACGAGGGCGCTACGTGTGTCGAACAGAAGGGAATTAAGTTTCCTTAGGTGGGATTGGAATCGTGGACGCGATTGGGTTTTAGATGGTGAAAGCGCGTGGATTAAATTGGTCGAGCTGCGCCGTTTTTGTCGGTTGTATATTTCCGCGATGTTTGATTTGACGGACGAGGAAGTCTTGGGTACCATGGAGTTCATTTAGGTTACGGTTCTCTGCGCGATCATTTCAACGGCGTTATTATTTTGATGAATTGATTAATGACGGGCTGGTGGAATTCTTTTCGCGGTTATTACGTATATACTTCTATTACGAATATTTATAGCAAATTTAAGAAAATATGATATTAACCCTTAGAGCTCTGAATACTCCTGGTCGAAACGGTTCGTAGGGACGGAGCGCGGTTATTGCTGACCATCGCTGGGGACGGATACTTTTTTGCCACACTCAAGTGACTATTCAACACGCAGACAGTAATAAATTATAGTGATTCTTTTTCAGAAGGTTAAATAATTAAAGACTGTTGTTTTTCAGCATTAAAATTATGTATTGTAAACATTAACAATTTAAAACATTAAATTTTACAACCAACTAAAAAACTAAATTTGATATTTACAACAGGAATTAATCATTTTGAAATCTAATTGGTTAGAGAGTGGGGCGTAAAATGGGGATCTTGATGACCCTAATATTGCCCAACCGCTACCTAAGGAAGGGCAAATTACTAACGAGTATCCCTGTATTAATTTTACACGAAAATGATTGCATATTGCGTCTCTAGAGCTGTAAGGGTTGAAAATTTTGCTTCGAAAATCTAACTTTCAAAATCCAACTTTCTCAAACTTATTTACAAATTATCTGTTTAAGTTCTTTTTCCACTTTCTTTGTTCCTTCAATTTCTCCTCTAGGATCGTATCCCATCCGCAAGAAGACTTGGCAAGCTCCAACCAATCGTTTCCAGCATGGCAAAATCACCAACATTCGCAGCCTCCCATGAGCTACAGTCTAGAGTCTCGCGAGTGTCGAAACGGGCCAGTGGCCAGAGCCGTAATGGTCCCCGTGGAAAAAGCAACCGCATGTCATTCGAAGAAGGTCACCACCCTGGAAACCACCGAAAGCTCGCAGCATTCCAGCGAGCCCTCCTCTAGAATCGTTTACGAGCCAGCGACGGAAGAAACCGCACCCATTGGCATCGAAAATTGTGATCCGCCCATGACGATCATGGATTGCATCGCGTCCAACGAAAGAACTTCGTCCAGAGTAGCTAGATGCTTCAAGGAGAACGCGGAACCAGGGACAAGAAGCTGTTTCGAGACGCGCGTGGCACGAGACGGCAGCTGCCCAATGGCTGTGGGTTTTCTGTGTCCCGTGGAGCAGTCTGGGTCGTGCCAGCATAGTCTCGTTGAGACGAAGCTCGACGAGCGTGGACCAGCCACGCGTATGGTCGTCTGCGCCCAGGACGACGACTTCTGCGGTTACACGGAGTCTAAACCTTGCGCGAATGGCCCTATCGCGAGGGTAACGCGTCAGTTGCTTGATGTCGCGGAAGAAAAATTCAACTCTCGCAAGAAAATATGGAGTAACGAAGAATCACCGTTGGATTGCTCAGGAAAATACACAGACAACTCTTCTGTTGATCCTTTAGTGGAACGCAGAAACGGTTTAGATCCCTCTGAAGTAACCCCATCGAATCGCTTCAGACGCGTCCTCAGAAGACAGGTCTGCCCTCCTCACTGCTGTCAGCCTACAGACAGACCAAAATCCTGTTCGAATTCGAACAACCAACACCATCAACGACTTCAGCCCGCTTCTATCGACTCTTCTTCTCACCGTTACGAATGCAGACCCAAATCGTGCTCGAATTCTAACGAACAACATCGAAGACTCGAAACTGATCGCGCAGATGTTTCGAAAACGTTGAAATGCGTCCTGGTACCGTGCACGATCTCAGACGAGAGCGATAGGAAATCAGTTCCAGAGGAATGTACGAAACCCCGCGTGAACGAGGCGATCGTTCCTGAAGTCAGATCGGCCGAGTTGCTGACTCGTTACAGGGATTACGTACCATCGAGCGTGCTGTTTCGTTACGAGGCCTGTCGTTCGAAGAGGAACGGTCTTCAGGACGAGTGCACGCTGCCAGTGCCGCGCGCCGTGCTCGAGCTGAAGAGGAAGGAGGCGCGTAGCCGCGACGAATTCGAGGGAATCGAAGCGACGGAGCGTGGACGCGGCTGCTGACCGCCGAGACCAACGGAAACCGCGCTGGTTGCTCTTGTTTCGCCGGCTTCGGACGCTAGGGAATCGCTCAGGGTCGACTTGTCCACGGAGGAAACGACGAGACGCTGCGGTCGAGCCTACCCGTATGCAAATTGGCCCGCGTTGTAAAATCACAGCTGGCTGGAAAGGGAAATTGTAACGCGGTCGCTCTGGTTTCGTTAAATAAAACCGCGTCGAACGAGGCGTCGCGAGATTGTTGTTGCAGAGGGGTACTTAGCGTTGAACGCGTGGAACGCATGGAACGATTCGTAATGGTGTACGTAACGCGAAATGAAATGAAAGCGGTCGCGGTTTTATGCTAATGAATGATTTCTATTTTATTTTTCTCGTCGAAGTTGTATTAAGGTCACTGAGGTATTTTAATGAATCTGTTCATTCATTTAGTGCTAGTCTGCGCAATAAATTTAATTATCTACTGTTGGCGAATATGTATTAATAATTGTTTCATATTGTCGTATGAACGAAGAATTTTGATGCTAGTTAAAATATTTGGATTAAAAGACACTTTTTTTCTAGATGAAATTTGATCAGAAGTCGCAAAGCGTGAAGCATACGCAATTGAAGTTGGGCCAATCAAACTCGAAATCGAAAAAATCGTCCACGACTTCACGGAAGAAGCTACAACTGAGGAAAGTGAAATCTCGAGAGCTGTACGCAGGGTCCGTTTACATAGACTGCGATTGCTATCATCGAAACGGACTGCAACACGACTGTCCGCGTACTTCTTGCGGTGGTAAATAATTTACAGTAACTACCTTCCTTATACATATTTCTCTGTCTCTCTCTCTTTCTTTCTCTTCATTCTTAAAATAAAAAGAAAGATCACATCCAAAAAGAAATTCTGCAAATAATTCATAAAAATTAATCATCAGCTACTAATTATGGTAATCCTTTTTCTTCCTTGAAGTCGATCGATCAAAATAAAAAGGAAAATGAGTTTTCAAAATCATTTTGAAAATACTATGTGGAATAAATTAATTGTTTGCGAAAGTTCCACCGTGCAGAGTGAAACCCTGGCCGAAATGCGACATGGGATTATACTTCATGGATAAATGGGAGAAGTACAACCAGCTGTTGGACACGTTGCCGCCCACATCGTTTTGCGGATCGAAGGAGAAATGGTACGCGCTTCTCGAGGAAGGGAAAAGGAAATCGGAAGAGCGACGCGCAGAAATCGCAACTTCGAAGAACTCCAGCGAAACCGTTGGACAAGTCTGCGAAGAATGAAGCTACTTCGTGCGACTGTCGTGGTGAACCTGCTGGACCTGTTAACGAATGCGCGGTGCTCCCATTTCAAGTCAAAACTAACGAGTTGTAAGGTTTCTCGACGACAATCGTGTTTGACTTGCACTGTACTTGTACATGTCGAAGAATGCAACAAATAAAATGTATTATCGATTTAATATTCCTATCGCCTAACGGGTATTTAATTTTGATACAGTCAAATTATCATTACTTACATCGTTTCTAGTAAAAGAAATTTTTTGTACGATTAATCATGATAACAAAACATTTATTCTGTTGTTTTTTTTTCATAAAAGGCAGGAATCCGAGAGAAACGTAACTTGTGGATATTTATGATCGAATAAACATTCTTTATGGGGTTCCAACTAATTTGTATGCGACGCCAGTTCTAGTTATTTGTGGCTATTTGCGTTCCGTGATTCTTTCCACGTTAGAAACTCGTTACTAAAAGAAACAAATGAGCTGAACGCGCGTACCGGAAGCCGTGGTACACAGCCGCGTCTCCGCCAAGAATACTGTTTTATTTCCGGCGCAGGGAGAATGGGATACCAAAATATCTGGCGTGCCTTCGCCTGGAAGGTGAACTATAAATCGAACGTGAATTCCTCTTGAAACCTGACGATGAAAATTGTGCCTGTATCTCGTGGAAAGGCTTTTAAAAGAACACGTGTCGATAATCGTTCGTTTCCACGAATGACATATATATATATATTTGTACGCGTTAGACACGACAGTAAAAAATAACGAAGGCATAATAAACACTTATCCACCTTGTAACGTTAGCTCTCGAGTAAGACGCACGGTGTAATCGAGCCAGAAAAAGGTTATCTGAAGTGGCGCTACTTTCTGAAGCAGCTCTTGAACAGTATTAACTTTAGTAATCTGTAGCAGTGTTTTAATTGCGGCATAAATGCCGATAGGCACACTATTTTTAATATAAGATGACCTGATTAGTTAATGATTACGAGTGCAGCGTCGTCGACTACTCTTGAAAGGAATTTTGTTGTACAGTCAAGCTTAGGGAAAGAAACGAAAAGAAGACGATAACAGGAAGAGGAATTATTCGCTACTCGAAGCATGGACGAGACTCGATGGATCTTGCACGAATCGATAAGGATGGTCAAGATTTGTATAGCGAAAATGAAATTCTCGATGATATCTGAAGGCAGATATCCGTGCAGGATGGTCGAGTGTGGGAATCGATGAACGAGCGTATTGGAAATGCATAACGAGCGTAAGAAAAGAAACACGAAAGAGCTGCGATGAATTTGATTTGAAATATATTTTGTAGGAGAAAAATTAATTCGTTGAAACACTATTCCTACAATCTTGCAATTTTCTTCGATGATTTTGGAATAGAAAGCTAAATTGATGCAACAATAGTAATACAATTTTGAATGCATCGAAAATAAAAAAAAAAATATGTACACCCGTCCCTCAATTTAGGAGATCTGTTTCACGTGGATTCGTTTTACGCGAATGAAAATCGCATAAATTGGATATACATACAAATATGATTGGTAAGGCAAACATTCAAATAACAATTTCCATTACTTTGATATACAATAAATTCCAGGAAAAATGAGATCGCGACTAAAAAATTTCACATAAATCGATGGGTGTCTGAAATAAAATGCGCAAATACAACGTAGCAGTCCAAAACCGAATGCAATTATCGCTTAGATAATTAGTACGAAATTCTTCGTTCATCGCAGCGAGGTTCAATTCGTAAAGCGTCAGCGAACGGCTACGCCCGATATATCCGTCGTGCTTATCCGACAGGCGGGTTTAAAAACAGCCCGCTCTGGGTCCCGTGGATTAAAAGGAGCGCGTGCACGGAGGCAGGCGCCGCGGCGGAACGACTCGCGCCCGCCAGGAAATAACGGAGCGTGATCCGTGCCCGTGAGCGGACGACTTCCGTTCACCGGCGTCGCATCCATCCGCCATTTGCATCGCTGCGACCGCGTCTGAATAAGAACGAGGAGCACACTTTGTTCCGTGCCGGGTGACATTCCTCGTTCGATCCCGCGACGGGCTCCGTTCGTCTTTCGTGGAAAATTGCCACGGGCCCCGTGTACCAGGTCAACGAACGGCAAATTTTTTCGAGACACACTTCGCGAAATAACGCGAGCAACCGGGATCACGAGGCGCACGAAATTCTGTTACACGACAGCCTTTACTCGTGCGATACGAGTAATGTAAATAATGTATTTGAGGCGACTATCGTCCTGTTGAATCTTCTCTGTCTTATCTATTTCTTTTTGCTGTTTCATTCGATGGAATAAGAGAATAGTGTCGCACTTGCTGTCTTATTGCCTTTTTTGTTTAAATGTTCTATACTTGGTAGCTTTGTATTATTCAGGTTAGATTTTAAGTTATTTTACCAGTGTCATTTTTCTAGATTATTTCTAAGAGGACAAAGAAACGGTCTTTATTATTAATGACGCTACGCGGAAACGTACACACCACAGAATAGCGTGATTAATTAAGAGCCAAGTACAACATCCGTATAATTGGTGAGAAAATAGTACGCGATGTGAATCATAAATTCAAACAAATACCGAATGAAAGATTGCTTCGTACCCTAAAGTACGAGATTTCGAGATGATTTTCATAGAAGACCGCTGAAACTTGAAAACTCCCACGATAATCCAACCAAAAAAAAGGACTTACTTAACACCATTAATTACCCAGGAATTTTAATATCTCAATAGAAATCCTCGAGTGCGTACTTCAAACTACGAACCTCCTCTTCGACGAAATACGTCGAGCCGCCTTTGCGACGCGCGTTTCTCACGGTGGAACGAAATTAAGACGGTCGCCACCAGGCCCGTATGTACCTACACTTCGAGAGCCAAACAACGACGAAAGTTTTGAAATTTGTCACGAACAGCTGGGCTGGGAGATCAAGTATTCCCGAACAGTGCGCGACGCCTCTCGCTACCTGCATACCATGGGTCTCTCGCGCAACCATGCAAAGGGTTTTCTCGTCCCCTTTCCCGACGGAAAACGAGATCGTATCGCGGGTGTTCGTGCCTGGACCGTACAAACAACAGAGAAGGGGGGACACGAATTTAAAGCGAACAGCGCTCCCCGTGAACTACGAGACGACGAAGGCGCACGGAAGAGGACGAGAGAGGAGGGCGCGTGGAGCCGTTCGAGTGGGAACGAGGCGAAAGAGTGGCACATGCTAGAGGACAGGGCAGCTTAGAGGAGCGTTCCGAGTGATAGAGGATCTGTGAGGGGCCCAGAGGTCACGGGGGATTGCGTTGTGGGCGGAAGAAAGATGGCGGAGTGGAGGAAGGACCGTCGTGGGATCGAACATCGGGATAAAGCGGATGGAAGGCGGCGGATCTGTAATAACTCGTATTCACTGGAATAGGAGACGCGATGGGACACCTCGATTCGTTCGACTATACAAATACAGTTATATATTGGAAATGCGTGGAATTTTCCTTGATTCATTCGCGAAATAAAGTCGTTTCTACTTCGTACGTCTCAGAAGTCTTTAAACATACTCAATTAAATTTTACTCGACACTGGTGAATCGTACGGAATTAATTATAATGGCGCTTGAAGATCGCTACCGTTGCGGAATGTCGATTAATATCTCCACGAAAAATAAACAAAAATTAGCTACGAATCTCGTCGCAAATCTGATCACCTGCGAATTCGCACATTTGTCGATGAAACGCGCGCAAAACGACGCGACTGTTCGTCTCGACGACGAAACGACGTCTCGTTAAATAACGAGATACCAATGCGTTCTCGAGGGCGGGGGCGTATTTATCGCGGTGGCACAAACGGTCTGCAGGACGTACGAAGGTTTCGCAAACGCGACCGTCCGCGTAATTCAAGACTCGCGCGACCACGTTTCCGCGGCGAAACGCGGGCCCGCTACGAAATTGAACGCTGGACAGAGGAACCTGGCGAACGAGACCCAGAGAAGGAGCGATAGAAAGGGTACACCATACGTGACCGCTCTCGAGAGAGAGACTCCGCGCTGCGCTCGAGTTGCATCGCGTGGAATTTCGCGGGAGCGTGGCTCTGCGGTTTTTCAACCGTGCACGCAGAGACGATCGAGTCGCTGGGAGATGCGCGAGCGCGGAAACTGCGGTGGAAACGCGGACCGCCAGTTATGCGTTAACGTGGAAATCTCTCGACTGGCTGTCGAACGTGGCGATATTGAAACTGAAGCATGCAGAAATATGGAAATACAGAAACGTGGAAATTTTTTTTAAATATCGAACGCAAAGATATAGACGAGTGCTGGTATTCGAAGATATGAAATATGAAGATTGGAAAATGCTGAAATTCGAGAGAACGAGGATGTAGAGATGTTATCAATGAAAAGTCGTAAATTCAAATATCTAAAAATATAAAAAATAATGTGGAACGAGGAACAGTGAATTGGAAAACATTGCATGGAGGAATTTAAATTCGAATCCTACAAATGTCCATAAAAATCGTTAAATGCAAACTAACTACTGCCAACGGTTGACACCACGTTGAACACGATTGTAACAGCTGGTCGACAATTGACATCGAATTTTCTAATAATCAAGCTGGAAAACGTTCGTTCAAGTTCGAACAAAGCGCGTTCGTTGGAACTCGAAGAATGGTTGGCGAACGCGTGGCGAACGGACGTGGAAGAAGAGCGCGATTTGAAAGGGGGAGACAATAATGGGCGCGAAACGCGATGCTGAATTGAAACCAGCTGTCTCGTTCGCGTTGCGGTGAACTTGGAAACTGATGGCGATTATTACACCGTCGCTAAGACCTTCGACGCGCGTATAAATTAATCCACGGATCAGAGAGACCGTTCTCCGATTCGCGAAGCTGAATTCGCCAGGAGCAGCGAAACTGCGCTACCTGGAACAGCTGTGCGTTGTCTGTCTGTTTGGTTCTCGTGTCGAGAAATAACGAAACGTTCTCGAAAATTATTGAAATTTATTGCTCTTTGATAAATGAATCATGTGAAAATTGAATAATGTGAAATGATCGCTGTGCGATCAGTGTTTTTAAAAGATTATTTGTCTTAAACATACTTGTCTTAAAAGATTATTTGTTTCTAATAGATGATAAAACGTTTTTAATAATGACCGTAGCTGAGAAAGGAGAAGTAAAATTTGCTCGTTTTTGTGAAATCTCGTACGAAACGCGATATCAGCGATTAATGTGGACGCATAAATAGCCAGGACGTAACTGTTGAAGGTGAAAGCGGAACCTCAATTAAATGAATTCTCAACGAAAATATTCAGATTATTATCTTAACCTGTAAATGCGTAAGCATTATACGTGCTTAATGCGTAATGGGATCGCGCTTAACTGAAAGTGAAAACGAGATCCACCTGTGCGAATGGTAACGAGCCGCAATTTGCATACGCGAGCAGAAATTGCTCTCCGTTAAAATAAAATTTCTTTCGATACCTCGTACACCAAATAAAACGAAGATAAACTTCACTTTCCACCTTTCTCCGTCTAATCGAAGCTTAAAAAAATGAGAAATAAAACCCCATTCAACCAAACGAAAATCTTTCAACGTATAAATTATCACAAAAGCTACGACGGATTTACCCATCGTAAATTTTTCCAAAAGCATTCTCCGTAATCGACGGGGAATTTCCAGACGAGCTAAAAGGGAAATGAGTTTCCACGATGCACCAGTCGGAGGCGACGCGTTAGAAAGCACCACTGGCGAAGGAACAGAGAGGTGGAGGGGGGACGAGGTTTTACGAATGCCACGGCACGTAGCGTAAAAGAGGTTAAGTGGTCTTCGAGTGGAAATTGATTTGCTTGCGTAAGAAGAGAAGACCGAGGTGAAGAATACGGTATCACCTTGCACGGTCAACGATCCGACGAATGGAACGCCTTATACGATCGGCCGTGATCTTCTCCTCCACCTTGTAGGGGGTGTACCGCCATTAATGGGTGTTCATACGTTACTTGGCGCACGCATAGGCGTAGACCTTGCGACGGCTGATCGGATTTTTCGATTCCACCTTTGAACCTTTCGCGTTTCGATTCGTCGCTTGAATTACTTTATATGCGACGTTCGATGCACGCGAGGTCAACGTACGAGATGGTCGAAAGGACCTCTCATTCGTTATTGGAACACGATGCACCGTGTAAAAAAGTAATGGCAAACGTGGGTCGGAAGGTGACTAGTTTGCGAGATATAAACATTTTTAGTTGTGATTAACTTACTGGCTTGCATCAGCGTTTATAGGCAGCGTTCTCGAATGTCCTCGTTAAAATGTTGATAGTAGATTTCATCCGGAATTAGTCAGTTGTGTATCTTATTAGTGGCGATTGTGGATCTTATTAGTGTTACGCGGTTACAAAGTATCTAATAAAGAAACGGCAGATATGCATTTTATGCATGCTCGTGGTAATGGAAATGGTTTCGCGGCTCGTCTTTACATGGAAAAGTTTCCTGGTCGAAGAGATCGTTCCAGGAACGAACGTTAATCGTGATGCTAGCAAACAAAAATCTTTGTATCTCGCAAACGGTTCACGTCTTGGCCTATGTTTACTAAGCTTTTCTTGCTCAGTGCAATGTGTTCTATGTACTCCATGTATGTATGTACAATGTATCGTACACTACTTGTCGTTATTTCTACTGTGCTTCTTTTGAGCAAGAAACTCGATAATAACATATAGAGTGTTATAATATAGGGTGAAAGTACGTGTATAAAAAATGCGCGTCTCTAAAATTGCAATAGTAACGATGCGTCTGCGTTAAACGTGTTAACCAAGCGATGAAAAATGAGAGTTTCGAAATTTTATTTAAAACTCAATGCATGGTAGTATTAGAATAAATTTTGCGTAGTTTAGCTTACGACACTCGTTGATGGTAGTTGTGGATAATGAATATAGACGAAGACTATTTCCACGCCATTGGTTCCACGCGTAACGCACATATGCGCAAATGTTACTGATTGCATTTTACAAAGGCTTGCACGCGTTTTGTCACACGAACGATAAGATCTGGACACATACGTGAAAGCATTTGTCTTCCAGTCACGAGAGAGAACGAGATTTCCACGAAATCTCGCGCACTTACGAGACACAACTTCATCGAAGTATGTAAATATTTTATGAAAATGATATACGTTTCGTGTTCTTTTGCAAAACGCGCAGAGTTAAATGTTAAACGTGTTTGTTGCGAACGCATATCGTAAAAACTGAAAGCAATTAGTATATAAAAATAGACGAGATCGTTCAAAATTCAAATCAGTTTTCTGCGGTGAAAGTAATTCAAACTATACTTCCCAGAGGCGCCACGTGCAAAGGAGCTAAGCCTATTAACTGTTTGTCGGTAATAAAGGAAAAATGCACTCTGTATACCGACTACAATGAGAAACTATCGGTAATGTCAGTCTCTGCACCATTTCAATAGCAGAACTTACAGTGGTCTACGATTATTTATTAAACCTTTAATCTTTTTACATTTTTACAAAGTTACAACCGTAACTATGCTACAGTATAATTTCATACGACTCCTTTAATAATTTGACGTAACTATGCATATTTTTTTTAATACAGATATCCACAATCCGGCAAGTAAACAAATCATTCGATTCGTCGTTATTTCATGCAATGTATAAAATAAACATTATTTATCGAATGCTTTATTTATATTTCATTTTATACATCATGCATCATTTCATATCTTTATTCGTAATATGCTGATTGTTACAGCGAATCAAATTGAAATAAATAAAACTGAACGCGCTGAGTATTCTACCAATAAATTAGCCATCACTTTGCATACCTACTTCGTGTCGCGCAACACTTTATTCGTTCAACTTCCTCGATTAGCTACTCGTTTTTGCCAGCAATTTAACCGCGATGCAGCCAGTCAAATCATCCCCTCTTTTCACTTTCTCTGATAGCAAATCTTCGCAATCGAAAAGATTGCAATGTCAATTTTGCAAGGTTTTCCGCAAAATTTCCATTTACATTCCCATCGTGGCTATCGACGATGAGTTTTTAGCTGCTGCTCTCGACAAAACATTTATAATCCCATCAGCGGGAGAATTGTAGCCGGTTGTAACGGGGTAGAAAAAATAGGGTAGAAATCCCTGGTTAGCCGTGAGAAAAATCTAATTTAACCCCACACCGCGAATAATTAAAGTTTCACGACTCCCCCGTTGGAGAACGGAGGGAAAGTAAAAACGTGTCGTCGCCTGCCAGCCCGCTTTCGTAAATTTCGTTTTCGTGTCAACGATTTCGTTGGTCCCGACGCCGCCGTGGAGAATAGGAAAATGGCGATGCCCAGGCTTCCTCTTGGACCCGACGTAGCCAAATTTAAAACTTATTTCTGTCCTCTATATTCGGCTATATTTATAAGTTGTGCTTAACGGACATTTTTACAGATGCTGTTTATAAAGTTCATTGAAATGAAGATGAGAGGAACTGGAATTATCAACGACATATTTTTTCATGTAAGCAAATAAAATTTAGATTGCAAAAGATTGCTAATATCGAATATCTCTCCAAATATCGAAATCAATTTTTAATATCTAGTTGCGTAAACTTTCGACTTCAGAATATCTTTTCTTTTTTGACTGAAAAGAACACACTGAAATTTGTGGATTCAATGAGAAAAGGGGACGAAAAGATTGGGGGAAGTTCGAACGAGGAGTGGAGGTGTTCATACGTCAGACTCTGCTGTGCGATTAGTTTAATTGTTCGAGTAATTGGTTAATCCTGTTGTTATGCTCGCGCCTACGGCATTCCAGCGTTAGTAACCTTGTGGTTAATTTCTTTTTGCAAGACGCGGCACGAACGTAACAATGCCTATTAATAAGACGATCGTGTGCTGCATTTGTAAATCGGGTCGTTGTTTCGCGACGCGTGCTCTGCAGAAGATTCGAGCGACCAATACGAGAATTATACAAGTAAGATATTTAAAAAGAAACTTATCTATCGTTTGCGAAAGTAGCAATTAAAGTTCTTCGTTTGACGAAGCTAAATATTAGATTTTTCTTTATTTCTCGTTCAAGCATTAAATTATTAATAATATTTTTGCGACTCACCTCGCTTTTTCCGATTAGTTTTGTCATGGCGATTACTTTTAGGTATACTTTTCCCTTTAGACTCACCTGAAATAAAGAAAACGTTACGTCAGTTATTCGCTAACGAATCAAATAAAAATATCGCAATTTTAATTAACACGATTATCCTATAATATGTAGTATCTCATATTTTAACAATCAGAATTGTAATGGTAATGCACTCGATATAAAAACGAACTCTAATTGTTCACGATTAATCGCCATAAAACATAATCGAGCCGACAGATTAGATACAAGGTTCGTGTAGGTGAAGTCAGCTAGATGAGGATCATAATCAATCGTAATACGGAACACGCCTACTCCCACTGTCTTATTACTTCATCAGACTGTAAGATTGTCGATTAGAGTGAGACTAATCAGAATTCATGGAGTTACCAAACCTCGGACGGACAACTTCCGCAATCGAGACAATGTCGAATGCACGCGCGGATACGAATGTAATATACTCCTATTAAGATACGAACACGACGTTAGAATACCAATCCCGCGATGCTAACACGTTATTAAAGTGTACGAATGGAGAAACGTGGCTGAAGTTCTACCGCGGCGGTTTTTAAAGTTCTCAGCAAGGATTCGTGCGGAGATACGACATCTTTAGATAACGTGCATTTTGAATGTTTTAAAACTATTTTTTCAGGAACGATGACTCAAGAAATGACGATATTCATAGCAGCTTGAAAATTCCAAAATCTATACAAAATGTTTCTTATATTCATTTCTTTCTTTATATTAATCATATTACATATACTACCAACTATATTCCAAATACTAATACAAGTAGCCATCATACAACAGGACATCTCATAACACGGTTTCGCTATAACACAATTCGTAAATTGCGCGAACCCTTCTACAACACGGTTTCGCTATAACACGATAAGAAAACTGCAAAAACCTTTGTACAACACTGTACTTCTACAGCCGCGGCGAGGCTTGCTGTCCTAAAGATTGTGCAGTTACTAATTTAATATTAAAGAAATTACAAGAAGGGCTAAGCTAGCTGAAAATTTCGAGTCATTTTGCTTGAGAAAATCATTAAATTAGAGTTGCGTTAGATTAAAATAATATTTTTCGTTTTTTTTTTGCTTTGTATTATACATTTATATGTTTAATAAAAATTAAGTTGTTTATGTAGAATTAAAAAAAACTATTTGTTTTTAATAAGTTTCTGGAACGTAATCCCCCTTTTTGTAATAGCTTTAGGTCTTGTACAACACCGTATTTTCTAGGAACCTAACTTTCGTGTTATAGGAGGTTATACCTGTACTTCCAACTACTAAAATTCCAACAGAAACAGAAATTAATAAGATCAGACATCGTACAAATTTCATTAGAAGGTTGCAATTCAGTGGTATACAATTCGTGATAGCTGTGAAAGCGCCGCTTCCCTTGTATCTTCTAAAGTATCAATAATAAACATATTGTGCGATTACTTTTGCCAGAATATTTATTTTACATCTGTTTTGGAATTAAAATATATAAACTGCTTATTTCTGCCATTTTTAATATTCATTTGGAATCCTTGTAGAAACACAGCTTCTCTACTAATTCCCCTCCACTTCCGTCAGCCGCTGGAAGTGTCCTTCGATTCAACCGAGTGACTCCGACTCGGAGGACCGTCTGGCTTCGCTCGAGGACGGGCCGTCTGACACAAGAACGCGCGTTCACGGTGGATGATTCGAGGGAAGCGGAAGATGGTAGGTTCGGTTACAAGAGAGTGGCCGCGTGTTTTCCACGGGGACGGGTTTTTCACGGCGCGCGAGGCCAGATCCGAGATCCACGCTCCAATTCTCGCGACACTTGACGCGACGCCGAGGACGGCCAAACAGGTTGACGGTCCCGTCGTCCACGCTTTTCTCTAACTGTACTCGACGGGGAGGTGACTCTGGATTAATCGCGACCTGATTAAACGCACCGTGCCGCGCGAGATCCGTTACGACGTCGCGAGAGACGTGTTTCCTCGAACCGCACGAGAAACTTCGCGTGCGCGTCGACGAACCGTTCGAAAGGGTGCTCGAGGGGCGTTTGGGATTTCAGGGACAGCTGGCGGATCGCTGGTTCACCCTTTCAGGGGCGAACGTCGACGGTGGTCGTTCCTTTTTTTTTGTTGACAGTGGAACCTGATGGACGAGGCATACATTCGTCGCGGATGTTTGCGCGTTTGTTGTACAGCGCGTTCCGGTTATAGAAGGACACCTGATATAATATATATAATATGTTTGATGCTTAATATATTTGATGCTTTTAATGCTTTGCGAAGCTTCAAGTGGTTTTTCAGAGAGAGAAGGAAACTTACGTTGTGACCCTCCAATGGTCATGAACTTTAGAAGGTGAAATTGCAGAGGAAAAGTGAAAATAATTCTCTGGTTTCGAGGTCGCATTTTGAATCAGAAACTGCAATCAACTTTTCTAATATTTCGCACGAAATTACGAAACTTTTCAAAACGAGAGAAACATCATTTAGTCCAATTGAATATACGACCTGAGAACTATTAATCTAAAATCTATGCGCATAGTAAATTAAACACGGGGGATGACTTTATCAGAAATCTATCGAATCGTATTTGCACAAGTTCATTAAACTTGCAACAATTTCCTGTACTTTCACTCAACAAGTTTAGTACAGGAACTTGGAAAACATCGTATGTTATATAATACAGTTGCCTATACGTTCATTTTCAATGTCGAACCACGTTAGCGTTTAAATTCTTCGTGGACGTATAAAAAATACTCTTCGCGTTTTTGCGTGCATTTACTTTTCATACATTTTTGCAAATAAATATATTTCCACCTGCAAAAAATATCATTGGCCGTATCGAAGCGAAACTCTGCAAGCTTTATAACGAGCATTAATCAATAATCACGCGTCACGACGTATTAATTATTGATAAACTATTTATAAATCTCTACCTTATTTCCCGGTGGATCGATGATAATGAGGATCTATCAATGCCCGTGATCTCAAAGAGATTTACGATCGTAACTCATCAATTACTCGCCAGGCCTCGTATACTTCCGATTATAAGAGTTATGATTGATTATATCGACGTCCAATTAATTCCCTCCGCGTGACAAAAGAAATAGTACACGTGAAAGCCGCTTTCCCGAACTTTCAGCAAGAGTTTAGCCAGCGGGGAAAATTTTTAATTAAAATCGCGAATCGCCCGGTCAGGATTTAATTAACCTCTTGTCCGTCAGGATTGAGCGGGCACGCAGGGAGGGTGAAAAGGATAATTCGAATATATTTGGTGAAAAAAAGCTACGATTCGAGCGTGATGAATTTGCTTGTCAGCAGCTGTCGACAGCTGGAGATTTCAAAATTTCAATTCCTCCGTTCAATTTGTAATATAAAGTACAAGATATGAAAGAGTCGATCGATGCAAAGGATATCGACGCGTGGAACATATTATACAAGAATTTTTATTTCTTTTATTCCTTTTTCAGAGAAATCACTGTCGGATTGCGTAAGAAACTCAATGTTCACTTTGACTTATTATAATTAATTAACGCAGGTGTCAATCGTGAGTGTATCTCATTGCATTATCCTGTTTCTTACACATATTTGGATGAAATATACGGTAAGACAAGTGGAATTTAACGAATTCTTACTTAATATTTCACATTGCAACAGGGAAATGAAGGATTCGATGAAATTGAATGGCGAATGGCGGAAAAGCGATTCGCGCGAACTTCTGTGGGATTTTCAGCGACGACCGTTCCATCCTCTGTCCGCTCCGATTTGACTGGTGCAATCGAGTTATTATTGAGCGATTGTGGGGACGTGCGGTGCATGGTGAATCTGGTACAACAGGAAGCGAGGCACGTGTTTCGAATCGCTCGTGAAAGCCGGAGATTCGCGTCGAAATGCCAAGGAATCGCGCGGAGGAATTTACAGACGTTAGTGAAAATCCACGCACGCGATCGTTCCTACATTTCATCGGTATAAACTGACCGGTGTGTGTAGCGAGCGAGCGAGTAACGCAACGTTTCCTTTCACGCGTACAGCACAGTCGAGGAAAGTCATTAAAGACATTCAATATTGAAATTACGCTCTTTCGAATTCCACGAACATTCGAAATTCCACGTAATTTCACTATACACTGCAAACTAATTAACTCTAAAATGCAACCATATCCTACTCGTCATTACTCCAACGTACACAAATATCGAAGCAAACAACTTTTTTCTCTTACAATTTTCCATGCCAAAGTATCGCAGTTTTCCTCGCCAATTGGGTGGTTAAAAGTTGGCAAAGAAAATGTCGACCAGCAGTTCTCGCGATGCCCGCAACAGGAGCGAACGTTACGCTCGATCGCGAGCGGACGCATCGAAATTTCAGCGGTAGAAACGAAAGCACGCGCAGCGTCAGAGGATGGAAACACACGGAGCGAGTAATGGCAGGGCAGAAGCAAGCCAGGATCGATTCAATTAGCGTTATTACCGAGCAAAACAGCGGGGTGGAGTGGCGGATAAAAACTCGGGACGCCGAGCGGTAATTCGATGTCGATGTTCGCCGTGTCTTAATTCCCCTCGAGAATGGAAATGAATTTCGACGGCTTTCTACCGAATAGTTCCTCCTGGTCGTCCCCTCCGTCTTCGTTTCTCGTCGACAACGCTGGCGGAACTCGGGAAAAAGTCGATCCTCCGCCAGTTCGCGGTGGGACAAAACGTGAAAAGAGTAAATAGAGAGCCTCCAGATACAACTTAATTGCCAGTTGCCAGCTATTAAAGGGACTGTATAATCAACGGATAAAAAGCGTGTCCGACAATGAAAGGGGGGAGAGCGACGGATAGACCGATCGATCGATGAAATTGCTCGGCTCCGACGGATCTCATCGCCACAATGGCGTGCGCACTTTTACCACCGCGTTTCAATCTTCTGTTCAGTGGCGTTATTTCGCGATCTTTGCTCGTTCCTTTTCGTCTCGCGATACGAAACCAGCGAACGATATCTCGCGCGCGAAAACGTCGCTGATTTTTACCAACGGAATCGAATTTCGCGGGGAGATCGACGAAGGCCATTTTTGTATAGTTCGTACGCGTGAATCGTTCGCTTTTAGAATGCGTGCAAAGCTTTTCTGTGAAATTATATAGAAAATTGAAATGTTTTATTAACCAGTTAAGTGCGTTCGACGTGTATACTCATCGTGTAAAATAAAAAATTACCATTCACTACAAAGAAACCCTTATAAGCATAGCATGAAATTTTGTAAACTATTTTCTTATTTTTCTTGTTTACTCTTGCTATCTTCAATTTTTCTTGTTTATGTATTTTATTATTTTTTGACAATTCCCAAGCTTTTAGTAAGACTAATGTATTCAGAAACGAATTGTTAGTTTTTCTGACGAATAAAAATGTAATCCTTCCTCGTTTTTCGTAAAATGTATAATAGTACCATTTGTCCTGCGTTCGACGTGCATACACGTCGTTGCTTGTTCTTAATTCCGCACCCTGTGCTGATCTTTTCAAACTAAATTCCACAGTTAACTGGTTAAAAGATTTTCTTCGATTTTTTATGGTCATTTTAAAAGCTGTACGATGCTTCATACATGGTACACGTAGATTTTATAATACGTTACGCGGTCTTTTCCGATGCCTGAAATGCATTTCTGTTTCTATTTAACAAGTGGGCCCGCATGCTCGCGGTAACAAGCAACAGCACGGTCAATGCTGAAATTTGTAATACTCTCCCGGCTATTCCTCGTTAATTCGCGCAACAGCTTCCGAATATTTGTGAACAATAACGTGGGAACATTTGCAACTGGCCGTTTTCCGTAAAACTCTTAACAGGCGCCAAAATTTCGCGGTTCGAAATTACCTTTATCTCCGCGGAACGTTTTCCGTTACATTGGAAATCGTTTAAATCGAATTATCGTCCTCTGTCGAGTATTCGTGATTATTAAAATTGGATCGAATAAATTATCAGCCTCGAATTAACGGAAAATCTGCATTCTACGCGGAATTGCGCTCGACGAAGGACAATTAGCGAATTAAATATCGCGCGTAGCCCAATGAACGCAACCTCGATAACAAGATTCGAGCAATCGCAATTGCCCAGCATTTCAAATAAAATATAATTATCGTTCAAAATTTACTGTACACAAATGTATCTTTACAGCGAAATTAATAAAAAATGTAGTTGCATCTTCGCGTAAGGTGAAAGAAACGTTAAAAAAAAAACTTGTTGGGTATTCTATTTGTTTGTATCGAACCATTTCTACGTAACCGTCCGTTTTCAACCGCGCACGCTCCGCGGATGAAATTCGTGTCACCGCAAACTACAGAAAATTGCCCACGGATCGGAGAAATAGTTACCTTATCGAGGCATGGCGCGCGTAATTTCCTTCGTCGAGGTATTGTCTATGAAAAAAAAAGCGCGCGAACTGGAGGCGAAACTAGAGTAAAAAGTGTATGGAAAATAGAAAAATGAACGTACGCTTGTAACAATTTCCGATATCCTGCGGTACGTATCGGATTCTCATGTTGCTGACGCACTCTAATTACCGGTTAGCCAGCAAACTGTGCGAGCTACTCCGGCCTTGAGCAATTATTAGATCATCCACGAATAAATCCGGCGGATCGAACAGGCCTGAAATCAGCTGCTCCAAACGCGGTCGCACCTCGCCCTTCGTTACGTCCTGCCCGTTTAATCATGGAAACGATGAAATCACTGGCTCATTGTTCTCCGCTCGCCACATCCTCGCGCGATGTTTTATTAATGCTGTTGGGCAATCTCCAGGAATTTGTATTTTTATTCCAATATATTCGCTTTACGCGTGTCCCGCAGCCGTAACGATCCCAAGGCTCGTCTCAGCGGCTTCTTAATCAACACGCATCAACGGTGACTATCCAACGCTTGTTTTTCCCAATTAATTTCACAGCGAGCTACAAATTGCCAGGAGCCGTAGCATCGAATTATGTGAGGCTCGTTGGTAGACTTGCATCGCGAACTTCAGAATAATTAAATAAAAATTGCTTCCGATTGTTACGAAGCAATCCTTTCGCGTAAACCACGAGCGCAATTTTCAGACACAGTACAGTGAAACTTGTTACACTTTAGTCGCGTCGCGATTTGTCGAACCTCCTCGCGAAAGAAATCTCGTACAGTCTCAGAAATCGCGACTTTCCCTCGGACAATTGACGAGTCATCGGCACGGCTCGAACTTTCAGTGAAATAGCAACGCTCGTCGAGGAAGAACGGAACGGCCCGTCCATTCGTCTGATTTGAACGGAACCATTCGTCGCCCTTCGTGAAAGCGGACGACTCGCTTGGCGGACTCGTCAATCTTATCGAGGATCGTTCGACACGCGTGGCACGAGAGAGTCCATCGAGCACAGGGCTCGATTCAACGACGGTAGCATCTGTCGGTCGAGACGCAGGACAGCCTGGTAAATTTCATCGATCGAAGGGCTCGGACAGCGTTTGCGACACTCGTTAAACACACTGAATCAATTCACCGGGTAATTAGCCGCCAATCGACCTGCCGCGCGATCAATAAAGTCCTTGTTGGCCACACGCGGGACTCAATGACTCCCTTAAACCATTCAGAGTGACTCGTGATCGTTGCGACTCTGTTATCATTAAGATATCATCGCCAATTTCAATTGCACTGATCGTTGCGTTTGTAACGCAATACGTATATCTTCGATATCCTTGGCTCGCTTTCGCGTCGAGATTATCAGTTTAGCGTATTATTATTACCAAGATCATGCGACCATTGCACTGTCATTAAATGTTACAAAGATTCGTTTATGCCTTCGATGTTAGTTATTATCAAGATTGTGCAAGAATTCCACTTTCGTTCAGTTCTTTTTTTTTCTACGACTGCACAGTAGACGTAATCAGTGGTATTATAATTTCATGAGTTCCTCCTATTCCACTTTCTCGATCGATTTCTCTGCTGTCTCGTAGCGTTCGCGAAACTACGCAGTCTCACCGTGCAGACGCATTGCAAATCCACTTATCTCACAACACAAACGTCGATCGTTTCGCACGAATCCGTTCGAATTGAACCGAGAGAGGATACGAAGGAGCTGCACGGTGCGCGGATTCCGTCGACTCTCTAGCCAAACGATTCTTAAATGTTTAAACGGACGACTGTGGGCGATCTCGAAGTCGTACGCGGAACGAACGAGACGGAGCGTCCACTCGACTGGTGATTATCGTTCGAAGAAAAGACGATCAGCGAGTCCCCGCGGCTGGGCACGCGGGAATCGGATCCACGAGTGTCTCTCGCGACTGGACAGCGGACACGATACAGCCGGTAATGAACTGGCGCGAGCGGAGGCCGTGTTTGAAAGTAAATATTAAACGCGACCTCCCTCGGTTACGCGCGTCGCGACGCACCGTTTCTCGGAGGTACGCCTCGCTTCGGTTGAATCGATGAATGAACGGGGTGAAACGCACCAAGTGGCCCGTGTTTCTTCTTTCTTTCGAAAACACACGAGCCAATATCGAATTAGAGCAATCAAATGACCGGTTTTTAGATTTCGATCAGATTTTTTTTCGAATTATTGTAAGAGAATTTTCTTTCGATTTAATCATGTTCTGTTGTTCATGCTAAGTTCTGTGTTAATTGTAATTATTTGGAAGAGAATATAACGTTTATTTGAAAAGCTTCTAAAATATATCTTGCCTTTTGTATTTTATAAAATTTGATTTCGTAACCGTGTGAATCGTAATTTGGTGCTCTGAGAATGCAATTCTCATATAACGGAGAACGAATCAAACTGATTTATATTTTACTTAGTTTTGAGTTTCTTATGGCGTGTTACGCGGTAAGTTTGGTGTTAAGCTGCTGATAATCAAAGACACGCGAATTTCACTTGGTAGATTAGTATATGCTACATCTAGCACTTTCTCATAACCCTCTCAGGAATAAATGAAGATACTTGTAACTAGAATCGAGAAATCGATCGTTATGGATTCTAAAAATGTCTGTTCAACCACGATACATTGTTATTGTGCACGTGAAATTACGAAACCCAATAACGTCAGGTTGATCCTTTCTCTCGGCTGAAAAATCGCCCATCATCTTTGACCGTGAGAGAAAATCTCACGGTGCGAATCCTGGCGACTTGAAAAGGCTCCTCGCCGAGATATTAACCCTTTGAACTCGTCATACTCCTGGGAAAGCCATTTACTTTTATCAAGGCATCTAATATATTCCATCCTTTTAATTAAAAACCTCTCATAATAAAATTCCTCTGTTACTCTAAAAAAAAAAAGAAGCATTACGTATCGCAAAGCATAACAATGGCTGCAGAAGATTTCATCTTAACTGTATCTCTCCCTCTCTTTGTTTTTTTACCAGTTGCACAGTTGCTACGATACGTCCATATTCATCAGGAAAATAAAGAGTGGCAATTAGAATGGTTCGCAACAAATTTTACAATTTTCTACAGAGAGAGATGAATGCACAGTTAGGAAACGAGAGATATACGCGCGTTGTCGAAACTGTCTTCCGAAATAGCTGGAGCGCGCACTTTTGAAATAGTGAAATCGTCAGTCTCTTTCTCTCGACGCGAACGCTGAACGTTCGATTAAAAATATACCGTCCCGAATTCCTGGCGCTCTTCTCAGAGGTCGAGATCAGTTTTTCCCGGTTGCGAGCCGCGTTGCATCTCGAAACGCAGAGGACGGACCGCGATGGACTCTGTCGCGGTTTCCTGCCGAATTTTAGAACACCTTCGCGGCGTCGTTCGCGGCGAACACGCCAAGTAAGTATTTTAGGCGCCAGCACCCTTTCAGACGCGTCGCCGTTCGAGGATTTGTGGCCGTCAGACGTTCCGGTTCAACGGTATCGTATATTCTCATGAATTATTCGTACGACGTAAATATCGGGGCTTTTTTCCCGCGCTCCTCCTTTAAACGAAGTCTCGAGCGGCGAGTCGAAGTTTATCTCGCGTTTCAACGCAATGTCGAAACTTCTATTTCGAACAGTCTCTCGATACACCAGTGACATCGATGCGGCACCCTGATTTCGAAGGAGTTCCAGTTACCAATAGCTAATAGTAGAAAGCGTTTGGAAATACTTGAGTTACGAGTGACAAATGTTTCGTGATGAAACGCGTTGGGAAAAATGTTCCGTGGCATACTTTGTTTCGCGTAAAGTTGTCGTCGCGTTTGCGATTTGTAATAACATATAATATGATCGAATCGATCGAATCGCGAAGCAATTCTATCGTCGATTCGTCGCAAATCTCTGTCGCAGGTTGTTTTAAACGCGCGTTCGCGTGGGGTACCATAACAAGCAACTGGACCGCGTAAGATTAATCGCGTGCGTTATTTATGAAGCGCCACCGTTTAAGAATTTATGCCTCGCCCGTACACCGCGTGCAATAAAGCGAAACGGACGTTCGCGTTCTAATTAATTAAGCGACTCGAAGTTTGATTTCTCGGAAGTCCGTAAGCAACGATTTTTGAGAACCATCCAAGAGGATTCAATGGAATCCGCTCTATTTTTAATTGGGTATGCGTACGATAGAAAGGAACCAGTCTGCACGTACCAAGAAGCGATACGGGGCGAAATAGCTTTACGATTTAATGGCTTTAATTAATACCTAGTCGTTGTTATGAATAGAAACGGTGTGATACAATCTTCGCGTACTACTGTTTCTCAGAGTAACCTAGCGCGCTGTTTATAACAGAGCCTTCGTGGATTGAGTTTCTTACATAAAACAAGAGAGCAGAGATTTCGAATTCCTAACAGATCTTTCCTCAGACACGAATAAGGAGGATCGACTAGATTTAATACAGATCAACGCACAGTCATTTTTTAACCTTTCGATTACGAAGTGCCAGAAAAGAAAACTCAACTAAAAATTAATGAACGACAATTGAAGTTGAGCGATCAATTTCAAAACTTTCTCAAGGAATACTCAGTCTCGTGCAATCCCGCTGCATTTCGTTCACCAGTTTAACCTTTCCTAAAACCACGGCGTTCAACCCGTTCGAGCGTACAAATCGAACCGTTACGCAAGGTCCTCGCGCATCAGCGATCCATCAAACTCTCCTTCAGCCTGAAATCGAACGCGAATCCTGCCAACGTGAAATACTCGCGAGATTGTCGCGTTAGGACGCAGTAAGCTACGCGACTGGTGAACGCGTCCGCCGTGGCAACCACGTTAACCGAGACCCCGTTCTCCTTTTTCCCACGAGCGGTTTTTCTTTTATGGGAAAGTAGAAGCGCGGTTTTTAACGAGCGTAGGCCCCGTAACGCTGCATACCGCTAGCCCACGTCGCGAGCGGAGAACTACGCGTGTCGTTGTCCTACGCGCCGCGAAATCGCTCGATCCGCGACAAAAATCGCGACGCGATATTTAAACGCCGGGAAATATTTAATCCGACCGACAGGATAATGATATACACCGCGGTTCTTATCGTCTTTAGGGCATTCCCCTTCCGCTCGTACGCGTTCCTGCGCTCGCGACTTCCATTGGCAAGATCGAAGACTGCCATTACACTTACGTGCAGCTCGTTCTGCAAAATTGAACCAGTCGACGATACTAAAAAGTTTTACGTGCAAGCGTGACTGATTTTCGTACGTGCATTACCTTATTCATTTATTATTTGTCTCGACTGCTTCCATTTCTCTTTCTATCTTTGCACATGTTAAACGCAAAACGCGGTCGACTTGAAAGTTCCTGTTACTTTAATACGAGATAAGGAAAGCA